>NC_045791.1:2589842-2701177 GCF_009873245.2 Balaenoptera musculus | reverse complement strand
TATGGAGAAACACGCCAAGACACATATTAATCAAACTGTCAAAAATTAAATATAAGGAAAACATATTAAAGGCAGCAAGGGAAAAAAAACAAATAACACACAAGGGAATCCCCATAAGGTTAACATCTGATCTTTCAGCAGAAACTCTGCAAGCCAGAAGGGAGTGGCAGGATATACTTAAAGTGATGAAGGAGAAGAACCTACAACCAAGATTACTCTACCCAGCAAGGATCTCATTCAAATGTGATGGAGAAATTAAAACCTTTACAGACAAGCAAAAGCTGAGAGAGTTCAGCACTACCAAACCAGCTTTACAACAAATGCTAAAGGAACTTCTCTAGGCAAGAAACACAAGAGAAGGAAAACACCTACAATAACAAACCCAAAACATTTAAGAAAATGGGAATAGGAACATACATATCGATAATTACCTTGAATGTAAATGGATTAAATGCTCCCACCAAAAGACACAGGCTGGCTGAATGGATACAAAAACAAGACCCATATATATGCTGTCTACAAGAGACCCACTTCAGACCTAGAGACACATACAGACTGAAAGTGAGGGGATGGAAAAAGATATTCCATGCAAATGGAAATCAAAAGAAAGCTGGAGTAGCAATTCTCATATCAGACAAAATAGACTTTAAAATAAAGAATATTACAAGAGACAAAGAAGGACACTATATAATGATCAAGGGATCGATCCAAGAGGAAGGTATAACAATTGTAAATATTTATGCACCCAACATAGGAGCACCTCAATACATAAGGCAAGTACTAACAGCCATAAAAGGGGAAATCGACAGCAACACAATCATAGTAGGGGACTTTAACACCCCACTTTCACCAATGGACAGATCATCCAAAATGAAAATAAGTAAGGAAACACAAGCTTTAAATGATACATTAAACAAGATGGACTTAATTGATATTTATAGGACATTCCACCCAAAAACAACAGAATACACATTTTTCTCAAGTGCTCATGGAACATTCTCCAGGATAGATCATATCTTGGGTCACAAATCAAGCCTTGGTAAATTTAAGAAAATTGAAATCGTATCAAGTATCTTTTCCGACCACAACGCTATGAGACTCGATATCAATTACAGGAAAAGATCTGTAAAAAATACAAACACATGGAGGCTACACAATACATTACTTAATAATGAAGTGATTACTGAAGAAATCAAAGGGGAAATCAAAAAATACCTAGAAATAAATGACAATGGAGATACGACGACCCAAAACCTATGGGATGCAGCAAAAGCAGTGCTAAGAGGGAAGTTTATAGCAATACAAGCCTACCTCAAGAAACAGGAAACATCTCGAATAAACAACCTAACCTTGCACCTAAAGCAATTAGAGAAAGAAGAACAAAAAAACCCCAAAGCCAGCAGAAGGAAAGAAATTATAAAGATCAGGTCAGAAATAAATGAAAAAGAAATGAAGGAAACAATAGCAAAAATCAATGAAACTAAAAGCTGGTTCTTTGAGAAGATAAACAAAATTGATAAACCATTAGCCAGACTCATCAAGAGAAAAAGGGAGAAGACTCAGATCAATAGAATTAGAAATGAAAAAGGAGAAATAACCACTGACACTGCAGAAATACAAAAGATCATGAGAGATTACTACAAGCAACTCTATGCCAATAAAATGGACAACCTGGAAGAAATGGACAGATTCTTAGAAATGCACAAACTGCCGAGACTGAACCAGGAAGAAATAGAAAATATGAACAGACCAATCACAAGCACTGAAATTGAAACTGTGATTAAAAACCTTCCAACAAACAAAAGCCCAGGACCAGATGGCTTCACAGGTGAATTCTATCAAACATTTAGAGAAGAGCTAACACCTATCCTTCTCAAACTCTTCCAAAACATTGCAGAGGGAGGAACACTCCCAAACTCATTCTACGAGGCGACCATCACCCTGATACCAAAACCAGACAAAGATGTCACAAAGAAAGAAAACTACAGGCCAATATCACTGATGAACATAGATGCAAAAATCCTCAACAAAATACTCGCAAACAGAATCCAACAGCACATTAAAAGGATCATACACCATGACCAAGTGGGGTTTATCCCAGGAATGCAAGGATTCTTCAATATACGCAAATCAATCAATGTGATACACCATATTAACAAATTGAAGGAGAAAAACCATATGATCATCTCAATAGATGCAGAGAAAGCTTTCGACAAAATTCAACACCCATTTATGATAAAAGCCCTGCAGAAAGTAGGCATAGAGGGAACTTTCCTCAACATAATAAAGGCCATATATGACAAACCCACAGCTAACATTGTCCTCAATGGTGAAAAACTGAAACCATTTCCACTAAGATCAGGAACAAGACAAGGTTGCCCACTCTCACCACTATTATTCAACATAGTTTTGGAAGTGTTAGCCACAGCAATCAGAGAAGACAAAGAAATAAAAGGAATCCAAATCGGAAAAGAAGAAGTAAAGCTGTCACTATTTGCAGATGACATGATACTATACATAGAGAATCCTAAAGATGCTACCAGAAAACTCCTAGAGCTAATCAATGAATTTGGTAAAGTAGCAGGATACAAAATTAATGCACAGAAATCGCTTGCATTTCTATACACTAATGACGAAAAATCTGAAAGTGAAATTAAGAAAACACTCCCGTTTACCATTGCAACAAAAAGAATAAGATATCTAGGAATAAACCTACCTAAGGAGACAAAAGGCCTGTATGCAGAAAATTATAAGACACTGATGAAAGAAATTAAAGACGATACAAATAGATGGAGAGATATACCATGTTCCTGGATTGGAAGAATCAACATTGTGAAAATGACTCTACTACCCAAAGCAATCTACAGATTCAATGCAATCCCTATCAAACTACCACTGGCATTTTTCACAGAACTAGAACAAAAAATTTCACAATTTGTATGGAAACACAAAAGACCCCGAATAGCCAAAGCAATCTTGAGAACGAAAAATGGAGCTGGGGGAATCAGGCTCCCTGACTTCAGACTATACTACAAAGCTTCAGTAATCAAGACAGTTTGGTACTGGCACAAAAACAGAAATATAGATCAATGGAACAGGATAGAAAGCCCAGAGATAAACACACACACATATGGTCACCTTATCTTTGATAAAGGAGGCAAGCATATACAGTGGAGAAAAGACAGCCTCTTCAATAAGTGGTGCTGGGAAAATTGGACAGCTACATGTAAAAGTATGAAATTAGAACACTCCCTGACACCATGCACAAAAATAAACTCCAAATGGATTAAAGACCTAAGTGTAAGGCCAGACACTATCAAACTCTTAGAGGAAAACATAGGCAGAACACTCTATGACATACATCACAGCAAGATTCTTTTTGACCCAGCTCCCAGAGAAATGGAAATAAGAACACAAATAAACAAATGGGACCTAATGAAACTTAAAAGCTTTTGCACAGCAAAGGAAACCATAAACAAGACCAAAAGACAACCCTCAGAATGGGAGAAAATATTTGCAAATGAAGCAACTGACAAAGGATTAATCTCCAAGATTTACAAGCAGCTCATGCAGCTCAATAACAAAAAAACGAACAACCCAATCCAAAAATGGGCAGAAGACCTAAATAGACATTTCTCCAAAGAAGATATACAGATGGCCTACAGACACATGAAAGAATGCTCAACATCATTAATCATTAGAGAAATGCAAATCAAAACTACAATGAGATATCATCTCACACCGGTCAGAATGGCCATCATCAAAAAATCTAGAAACAATAAATGCTGGAGAGGGTGTGGAGGAAAGGGAACACTCTTGCACTGTTGGTGTGAATGTAAATTGATACAGCCACTATGGAGAACAGTATGGAGGTTCCTTAAAAAACTACAAATAGAACTACCATACGACCCAGCAATCCCACTACTGGGTATATACCCTGAGAAAACCATAGGTCAAAAAGTGTCATGTACCACAATGTTCATTGCAGCTCTATTTACAATAGCCAGGACCTGGAAGCAACCTAAATGTCCATCGACAGATGAATGGATAAAGAAGATGTGGCACATATATACAATGGAATATTACTCAGCCATAAAAAGAAATGAAATGGAGGTATTTGTAATGAGGTGGATGGAGTTAGAGTCTGTCATACAGAGTGAAGTAAGTCAGAAAGAGAAAAACAAATACAGTATGCTAACACATATATACGGAATCTAAGGAAAAAAAAAAAAAAGGCCATGAAGAACCTAGTGGCAAGACGGGAATAAAGACACAGACCTACTAGAGAATGGACTTGAGGATATGGGGAGGGGGTGGGGTGAGATGGGACAGGGTAAGAGAGTGTCATGGACATATATACACTACCAAATGTAAAATAGATAGCTAGTGGGAAGCAGCCGCATAGCACAGGGAGATCAGCTCGGTGCTTTGTGACCACCTAGAGGGGTGGGATGGGGAGGGTGGGAGGGAGGGAGATGCAAGAGGGAAGAGTAATGGGAACCTATTGTATATGTATAACTGATTCACTTTGTTATAAAGCAGAAGCTAACACACTATTGTAAGGCAATTATACTTTAATAAAGATGTTTAAAGAAAAAAAAAAAAAGATGGCAGAGTAGAAGGACATGGGTTCACTCCTTCTTATGAGAACACCAGAATCACAACTAACTGCTGAACAACCATCAACAAAAAAAGTGCTTGAACCTACCAGAAAAGATACCCTATATCCAAAGACAAAGGAGAAGACACAACAGGATGATAAGAGGGGCACAATTGCAATAAAATCAAATCTCATATTGGCCAGGTGGGAGACTCACAAACTGGAAAACGATTACATCACAGAAGTTCTCCCACTGCAGTGAAAGTTCTGAGCCCCACGTCAGGCTTCCCAGCCTGGGGGTCCGGCAACAGGAGGAGTACCCAGAGAACCTGGCATTGAAGGCCAACAGGATTTGATTGCAGTACTTCCACAGGACTGGGGGAAATGGAAACTCCACTCTTGGAGGGCACGCACAAAGTCTTGTGTGCAGCAGGACCCAGGGGACAAAAAGCAGTGACCCTATAAGAGACAGGACCAGACATACCTACTAGTATAGGAGGGTCTCCTGCAGAGGTAGGGGGGAGTGGCTGTGGCTCACCGTCAGGACAAAGACACTGCCACCAACAGTTCTGGGAGGTACTCATTGGCATGAGCCTTCCAGGAGGCCGCCGTTAGACCAACCAAACAGCCTGTAGACTCCAGTGCTGGGTCACCTCAGGCTAAACAACCAACATGGAGGGAACACAGCCCCACTCATTAGCAGACAAGAAGATTAAAGTTTTACTGAGCACAGGAGGGACAAGACCCAGCTCTACCCACCACCAGTCTGTCCCATCAGGAAGCTTGCACAAGCCTCATATGTAACCTCATCCACCGGAGGGCAGACAGCAGAAGCAAGAAGAACTACAATCCTGCAGCCTGCAGAATGAAAACCACAGTTAGACAAAATGAAAAGACAGAGGATTATGTCCCAGATGAAGGAACAAGATAAAACTCCAGGAAAACAGCTAAGTGAAGTGGAGATAGGCAATCTTCCAGAAAAAGAATTCAAACTAATGATAGTGAAGATGATCCAAAATCTTAGAAAAAGAATGGAGGCAAGGATCGAGAAGATGCAAGAAATGTTTTAAAAAAGCCTAGAAGAACTAAAGGAAAAACAAACAGAGATGAACAGTACAATAACTGAATTGAAAAATACACTAGAAGGAATCAATAGCAAAATAACGGAGGCAGAAGAACAGATAAGTGACCTGGAAGACAGAATGATGGAAATTACTGCTGTGGAACAGAATAAAGAAAAAAGAATGAAAAGAAATGAAGGCAGTTTAAGAGTCCTCTGGGACAGCATTAAATGCACCAATATTCACGTAATAGGGGTCCCAGAAGGAGAAGAGAGAGAGAAAGTACTTGACAAAATAGTGGAAGAGACAATAGCTGAAAACTTCCCTAAGATGGAAAAAGAAACAGTCACCCAAGTCCAGGAAGCGCAGAGAGTCCTGGGCAGGATAAGCCCAAGGAGGAACATGCTGAGACACATAGTATACAAATTGACAAAAATTAAAGACAAAGGAAAAATATTAAAAGCAACAAGGGAAAAATGACAAATAACATATAAGGGAACTCCCATAAGGTTAGCAGCTGATTTCTCAGCAGAAACTCTGCAGTCCAGAGGGAGTGGCACAATACATTTAAAGTGAAGAAAGGGAAGAAACTACAACCAAGATTACTCTACTAAGCAAGGCTCTCATTCAGATTTGATGGAGAAATCAAAAGCTTTACAGACAATGATTAGTGATGTTGAGCATCCTTTCATGTGTTTGTTGGCCATCTGTATATCTTCTTTGGAGAAATGTCTGTTTAGGTATTCTGCCCATTTTTGGATTGGGTTTTTTTTTTTTAATTGAGCTGCATGAGCTGCTTGTATATTTTGGAGATTAATCCTTTGTCAGTTGCTTCGTTTGCAAATATCTTCTCCCACTCTGAGGGTTGTCCTTTCATCTTGTTTATGGTTTCCTTTGCAGTGCAAAAGCTTTTAAGTTTCATTAGGTCCCATTTCTTTATTTTTGTTTTTACTTCCATTTCTCTAAGAGGTGGGTCAAAAAAGATCTTGCTGTGATTTATATCATGGAGTGTTCTACCTATGTTTTCCTCTAAGAGTTTTATAGTGTCTAGCCTTACATCACTGCTCAGAATGGCCATCATCAAAAAATCTACAAACAATAAATGCTGGAGAGGGTGTGGAGAAAAGGGAACCCTCTTGCACTGTTGGTGGGAATGTAAATTGATACAGCCACTATGGAGAACCATATGGAGGTTACTTAAAAAACTAAATATAGAACTACCATATGACCCAGCAATCCCACTATTGGGCATATACCCTGAGAAAACCATAATTCAAAAAGAATCATGTACCACAATATTCATTGCAGCACTATCTACAATAGCCAGGACATGGAATCAACCTAAGTGTCCATCAACTGATGAATGGATAAAGATGTGACACATATATACAATGGAATATTACTCAGCCATAAAAAGAAATGAAATTGAGTTATTTGTACTGAGGTGGATGGACCTAGAGTCTGTCATACAGAGTGAAGTACATCAGAAGGAGAAAAACAAATACCATATGCTAACACATATATATGGAATCTAAAAAAACAAAAAAAAAACAACAAAAAAAACCAAGGTTCTGAAGAACCTAGTGGCAGGACAGGACAGGAATAAAGACACAGACATAGAGAATAGACTTGAGGACACAGGGAGGGAGAAGGGTAAGCTGGGACGAAGTGAAACGGTGGCATTGACATATATACACCACCAAATGTACAATAGATAGCTAGTGGGAAGCAGCTGCACAGCACAGGGAGATCAACTCAGTGGTTTTGACCACCTAGAGGGATGGGATAGGGTGGGTGGGAGGGAGGTGCAAGAGGGAGGGGATATGGGGATATATGTATATATATAGCTGATTCACTTTGTTATACAGCAGAAACTAACACACCATTGTAAAGCAAGTATACTGCAATAAAGATGTTGAAAAATAAAAAGCTTTACAGACAAGTGAAAGTTAAGAGAATTCATCCCACCAGACCAGCTTTGCAACAAATGCTAAAGGAACTCCTCTAGTTGTGAAAAAGACCAGCAACTTTAAACAACTGTGTACATGTATAGACTGCTATATCAAACCTCATGGGAACAGTGAACACATAAACCACAATAATTACAAACACACACACACAAAAGCAACCCAAGCACAACACTAAAGATGGTCATCAAACCACAAGAGAACAGAACAAAAGAGAAAGGGAAGAAAAAAGAACTACAAAAACAAACCCAAAACAATGAAGAAACTAGCAATAGGAACACACATATCCATAACTACCTTAAATGTAAATGGATTAAATGCTCCAACCAAAAGACATAGACTGGCTGAATAGATAAAAAACAAGACGCATATATATGCTGTCTACAAGAGACCCACTTCAGACCTAGTGAGGAGATGGAAGAAGGTATTCCATGCAAATGAAAATCAAAAGAAAGCTGGAGTAGCAATACTCACATCAGACAAAATAGACTTTAAAATAAAGACTGTTATAAGAGACAAAGAAAGACACTACAGGGCTTCCCTGGTGGCGCGGTGGTTGAGAGTCTGCCTGCCGATGCGGGGGACATGGGTTCGAGCCCTGGTCCAGGAGGATCCCACATGCCGCGGAGCTACTAAGCCCGTGTGCCACAACTACTGAGCCTGCGCGTCTGGAGCTGTGCTCCTCAGCGAGAGGCCGCAACAGTGAGAGGCCCGCGCACCGTGATGGGGAGTGGCCCCCGCTCGCCGCAACTGGAGGAAGCCCTCGCGCAGAAACGAGGAACCAACGCAGCCAAAAAATATAAATAAATAAATAAATAAATAAATAAATAAATAATGTATGTTTAAAAAAAAAAAAAGAAAGACACTACATAGTGATCAAGGGATCAATCCAAGAAGAAGACATAAAAATTTTAAATATATATGCACCCATCATAGGAGCACTTCAGTATATAAGGCAAATGCTCACAGCCATAAAGGGAGAAATCAACAATAACACAATAATAGTGGGAGACTGTAATACCCCACTTTAGTCAATGGACAGATTATCCAGACAGAAAATCAATAAGGAAATACAGGCCTTAAATGACACTAATGTCATACCAGATGGACTTAATTGATATTTATAGAGCACTCAATCCAAAAGAAGCAGAATACACATTCTTCCCAAGTGCACATGGAACTTTCTCCAAGATTGACCACACGCTGGGCCACAAAACAAGCCTCAGTAAATTTTTAAAAATTGAAATCATATCAAGCATCTTTTCTGACCACAAAACTTTGAGATTAGAAGTCAATTACAGGATAAAAAACTGTCAAAAACACAAACACGTGGAGAATGAACAATATGCTACTAAACAACCAATGGATCACTGAAGAAATCAAAAAGGAAATAAAAAAATTACCTAGAGACAAATGAAAATGAAACACAAGGATTCAAAACCTATGGGATCCAGTAAAAGCAGTTCTAAGAGGAAAGCGTATAGCAATATAATCTTACCTCAGGAAACAAGAAAAATCTCAGACAACCTAACCTTACACCTAAAGCAACTAGAGAAAGAAGACAAAACAAAACCTAAAGTTAGTAGAAGGAAAAAAATCATAAATATCAGAGCAGAAATAAATGAAATATAGACAAAGAAAACAATACAAAGATCAATGAAACCAAAAGCTGGATCTTTGAAAAGGTAAACAAAATTGATAAACATTTAGCCAGACTCATCAAGAAAAAAAGGGAAAGGACTCAAATCAATAAAATTAGAAATGAAAAGAGAAGTTACAACTGACACCACAGAAATGCAAAGGGCCATAAGAGATTACTAAAAACAACTGTATGTCAATAAAATGTACAACCTGGAAGAAATGGACAAATTCTTAGAAAGGTACAATCTTCCAAGCCTGAACCAGGAAGAAACAGAAAATATGAACAGCTGAGTTACAAGCATTGAAATTGAAACTGTGATTTCAAAACTCCCAACAAACAAAAATACAGGAAACGATGTCTTCACAGGTGAATTCTACCAAACATTTAGAGAAGAGTTAACACCTATCCTCAAACTGTTCCAAAAAATTGCAGAGGAAAGAAAACTCCCAAACTCATGCTATGAGGCCACCATCAGCCTGATGCCGAAACCACACAGAGATACCACAAAAAAAGAAAATTACTGGCCAATATCACTGATGAACATAGATGCAAAAATCCTCAACAAAATACTAGTAAACAGAATCCCACAGCACATTAAAGGGATCATACACCATGATCAAGTGGAATTTATCCCAGGATGCAAGGATTTTTCAATATCCACAAAATTAATCAGTGTGATACACCACATCAACAAATTGAAGAATAAAAACCATATGATCATCTCAATAGATGCAAAAAAAGGTTTTTGACAAAATTCAGCACCCATTTATGATAAAAAAACTCTCCAGAAAGTGGCCATAGAGGGAACCTACCTCAACATAATAAAGGCCATATATGACAAAGCTACAGCCAACATCATACTTAATAGTGAAAAGCTGAAAGCGTTTCCTCTAAGATCAGGAATAAGACAAGGATGTCCACTCTCACCAGTCTTATTCAACATAGTTTTGGAAGTCCTAGCTATGGCAATCAGAGAAGAAAAAGAAATAAAAGTAATCCAAATTGGAAAAGAAGTTAAACTGTCACTGTTTGCAGATGAAATGATTCTATACATAGAAAATCCTAAAGACATTACCAGAAAACTACTAGAGCTCATCAATGAATTTGGTAAATTTGCAGGATACAAAATTAATACACAGAAATCTGTTGCATTTCTATACATTAACAATGAAAGATCAGAGAGAGAAATCCAAGAAACAATCCCATTTGCCATTGCATCAAAAAGAATAAAATACCTTGGAACAAACCTATCTAAGGAGACAAAAGACCTGTACTCCAAAAACTATAAGATACCTGTACTCCAAAACTATAACAATACAAATGGAAAGGTATACAATGCTCTTGGATTGGAAGAATCAATATTGTAAAAATGATTATGCTACCCAAGGCAATCTACAGATTCAGTTCAATCCCTATCAAATTACCATGGCATTTTTCACAGAGCTAGATCAAAAACTCCTAAAATTTGTATGGAGACACAGAAGACACCGAATAGCAAAAGCAATCTTGAGAAAGAAAAACGGAGCTGTAGGAATCAGGCTCCCTGACTTCAGATTATACCACAAAGCTATAGTCATCAAAACAGTATGGTACTGTCACAAAAACAGAAACGTAGATCAATGGATCAGGATAGAAAGCCCAGAAATAAACCCGTGCACCTATGGTCAATTAATATGACAAAGGAGGCAAAGTTCTACAATGGTGGAAATATAGTCTCTTCAATAAGTGGTGCTGGGAAAGCTGGACAGCTGCATGTAAAAAAATGAAATTAGAACATTCTTTAACACAAAAATTAGATCAAAATGGATTAAAAACCTAAATGTGAGACTGGACACTATAAAACTCTTAGAGGAAAACATAGGCAGAACACTCTCTTACATAAATCGCAGCAATATCTTTTTCAATCCATCTCCCAGAGCAAAGGAAATAAAGCAAAAATAAGCAAATGGGACCTAATTAATCTCAAAAGCTTTTACACAGCAAAGGAAACCATAAACAAAATGAAAAGACAACCCACAGTATGGGAGAACATATTTGCAAATTATATGACCTACAAGGGATTAGTCTCCAAAATTTACAAACAGCTCATGTGGCTTAATATCATCAAAACAAACAACCAAATCAAAAAATGGGCAGAAGACCTAAAGAGACATTTCTCCAAAGAAGACATACAGATGGTCAAGAAGCACATGAAAAGATATTCAACATTGCTAATTATTAGAGAAATGCAAATCAAAACTACGAGATATCACCTCACACCAGTAAAAACGGCTATCATAAAAAATCCACAAAGAATAAATGTTGAAGAGGGTGTGGAGAAAAGGGAACCTTCCTACACTGTTAGTGAGAATGTAAATTGGTACAGCCACTATGGAGAACAGTATGGAGGTTTCTTAAAAACTAAAAATAGAGCTACCGTATGATCCTGCAATCCAACTCTTAGGCATATATCTGGAGAAAAGCATGATCTGAAAGGATACATGTACCCCAATGTTCATTGCAGCACTGTTTACAATAGCCAAGTCACGGAAGCAACCTAAATGTCCATTGACAGAGGAATGAATTAAGATGTGGTACATATATACAATGGAATATTACTCAGCCATTAAAAAAAATGAAATAATGCCATTTGCAGCAACATGGATCGACCTAGAGATTGTCATACTGAGTGAAGTAAGGCAGGCAGAGAAAGAGAAATATTGTATGATATCACTTATATGCAGAATCTAAAAAGAAATGATACAAATGAACTTATTTACAAAACAGAAATAGACACACAGACTTAGAGAAGAAATTTATGGTTACCAGGGGGGAAGGTGGGGGGAAGGGATAGTTAGGGGGTTTGGAATTGACATGTACACACTGCTATATTTAAAATTGATAACCAACAAGGACTTACTGTATAGCACAGGGAACTCTGCTCAATATTATGTAACAACCCAAATGGGAAAAGAATTTGAAAAAAAAATAGGTACATGCGTATGCATAACTGAATCACTTTCCTGTACACCTGAGACTATTACAACATTGTAAATCAACTATACTCCAATATAAATAAAAAGTGTTTTTAAAAAGTCAATGTTGACAGACTCAGTGAGAGACCAGATGACATGATCTCCAGCATCATATCTCTGAAAAAAATTTATCTGAGATGTGTCCAGCAAGGCCTGCAATTCTTGACTAAAATCCACCCTCACTTCCTGCAGGTCACTGCTTTCTAAAACATCATGGATGTTCTGCTTCCAAGAGGACTTCCCTGACAAGTTCCAAGACGGTGCTGGAGAAGGGGGTTGTATACACAGAGTTTGGTGTTTCAGGCATATATGTCTCTCTGCTGACTTTCCATGTGCCTATTAGACATAATCAGGGATATATACACACTCTGAACAGCAACTATTTACTGAAAAGAAATAGCACATTAAGTATGGTGTGAAATAACCTGGAAATGTTCTAATCAAGTCCTAATTCTCACTTCCAGATGGGTTATTATAAATTTTGAGAACACGTAACAAAACTGTCTTTTCCATCCATTTCAAGTACATCTACAGATTCATCATAAAGCAAACAATATCCTTGAACTTCCAATATTTACCTGTGACTATGGTTAGATTAGTCCCCACATAAACCTCAATTTCCTAATCTGTGAAATGGTTTAACAATTTTTTAGATTTTTTAATGAGTTGATGTGTGAAGTACCTCCTACATAGCAAATACTAAATAAAGAGAAGTGATAGGTCTAGATTAAAATGACAGAGAACCTTGAAGCAATGCTGAGAATCCTGGAGGACTAACAGACTTCATATATAACTTGGAATCTGCAATTGTAACCTCTCTCATCTCTGTACAACTCAGGTATTCATTTTAAGGTAAAAGACATACAATTCAGAAGCACAAGCCCATGAGACTTCTATATTGAGCAATGGGCCCACCATGACCCCTCTCAATTTTCTTGGTAATGTTCAAACATCAATTATCATTATCTGCTTTGTATCTTCATTCCATCTATCTGTGAAAAGATAATAGAAATCTCTTAATTTAGTCTAACTAAAGCTGTTCTCTCCAGTCCTTCAATATTCTTCACAGGTCCCCAAATCATATTTTGTATGCTATTTTCTTATCCATGATGCAAACCAAAACTAAGGAAGCAATATTCTCCATGTCTTCCATTCAGTTTTCAAATTTGAATAAAGGGTAATTACAAAGAATGGGACTGTTTATTGAGGACAAGGGTGGTAAAGAGACATTGATTTATAAATTTTAAAATATCAAAAAGTACAATATATATATTCTATAAAAACTTTAATAACTTTAAAATGGTGAAAATAAATGAATCCTCATTGTTCTCTGTCTGGCCTAACACTCTCTCTCCCTTACCTCAATGTTGCCCGGTCCTCCAATCCCTCCCCTACAACACTAGATTGACTAAACTTACCTGGTGAAAAGTCTTTCCCTCTATTGGAATACAACATTCTGCTCTTACTCATCTCTGCCACCTGTGTCACCACATGCCTAAGACCATTACAGCCACTTACATGGTTAACAAGTGAATTATCATGCCATCAAGACCATGGCAGCATAAGAAAAAGATAACCTTTCTTTTATGTTCTATGAAAGGCATCTTTAGTGTGGAATGAAATAAATCAGTGGAAATGTTGGTAGGAAAATTATTTCTAGACCAATCCATGAATGTCCAGAAGCCTCTCAGAGTTCCAGAGAAACAACTGGCACTATAATTTCCTGGGGGTACACTTAGAAGTTCAAGCCAAAGGGAGAAACTTGTTTTATTGCTGGCAAAGGAAGTATCAATTCAGTAGTAAGAACAAGTGCCTAAATCATGTGTGGTTGAATTGTCAAGAAAAATTCAACTTCCCCGTTTTCTTATGTAGTCTCACCCAGATAGAAGAAAGAGAAAGAAACATTTTTTGCCATCATTTCTGGACACACCAGTATAAATGCCCAAACCTTCATCAAGGAGTGACACCCCCACCCCAGACCAACTCACATGCACATGCAGATGAACAAAGACGAATTTGGAGGGGCTTGTCTCTTCCATGGATAAGAGTAAAAACATTTGGCTACTGTAGCTCATAAAGGAGATATTAATTTTACCATTGTATGAATAACAAAATGAAAGTCTTAAGAGTTTTATACTTCATTAGACCTGGTAATAAGAGATATTATTTGATTCTCTCTCTCTCTCTCTCTCTCTCTCTATATATATATAACCCTAAAATACTATTTAAAACAATGTTAATAATTGTATTGCATGGGCAAGTGACAATGTGTCATTAACAGGGTTAGGACTACAACCCTTTGAGCCTGAGGTGCTGTAAAAAGAAAAAAAAAATCTAGGGTATTGAGACCCTGTGACTGTGATTTGCATACATTCGATTATTTAGTCCTCACAATAACCCGACCAGTTGCCAATTTAAGAAACAACATGAACTAAGGTCCAAAAGCTTTATTATTATGTTGAAATTGTGTGGCTAGTGAATGAGACAAGGAGGATTCAGGCACCTCTACCAGCCATTAGGGGCAGCCCAGACTCTCAGAGATCATGGTTTAACCTTGGTCATCTGCCTCCTCCTGGCTGTCTTGATAAATCATAGAAAATCTCAATGTTCTAATCTCTTTGCTGATGGTTCTGGTGATGCTCTGCTCTACCCATGTCTGCGCTCTTGCCTGAGACAGAGCTCGCTCCTTGGCATTATGACCTGGTAAACAAGGGAGTCATCACACTTTTCAGTCATCTGTAAAAGATCGCCTCTACCTCAGGCCACAGTGACAGTACCAATTTCAAGTTTCCTTTTAAAGAGGGGATGGCACCAAAATTCTGAAGACACGAGACAATTATTTCTGCCATCAGATTCTTATTCAGATCTATAACCTATTGAACTCTGAGGACTGCATCATTCCCTGGAATAATATCTTCCTCAATAAATTAATTTCTACCTCCATTACAATCATGAACAACTGGAGAAGAAAAGTGGAAAGTTTTCTAATTTGTCCCTATTTGGGAATTATGGTCCAGAAGTACTTTCAAGGCATTAATAACTTGCTGAAGTAGTAAAAGACAGCTGGCATGTTACTTTGGAGTGTGTCATGGGGAAGTGGAAGTGTTTTGGGGTTTTTTTTCATGTAAAAATATGAAAAGACACACAAATAATATTAAGAATAAACAGTAGATAAAATTATTGATAGAGATTGTTTAAACCTGTAGTGACTAATATAAACAACATTATACTAATAAACTGGGAAATGAGAAGAAAAAGTGATGTCTACTAAATATAGGATACCAAAACTCAATTAGGAAGAAAGAGAAACTGGAAAAACACAAATAAACTGTAGTATTTGGAAATATTGAACAAAATTTCTAATAGTGTTAAATGACCCTTTACCCATATTTTAAAGATGAACAGATTCTTCCTTAAAATCTATTTTATAAAGTGGAGGGGGGAAGCCATGGAAAGTTTTTGTGTCGCTATTACATAAATACATTATAATAAAACTTTAAAAATAAGCCAGTGTAAGTTATGAATTGGGCATAATATTGATGTATACATACACAAAATTACAGAGAAGGGTTTATTTCAGAAATACAGGACATGCCAATAAAAGAGAATCAACTCATATGAACCAACATAATAAAAATTAAATTGGACAATCACTCATTAATTCATTTTATACCATTGAAAAAATTTTATTGGTATACTACTTTAGAAAAAATTCTCTATCAGAGGATATTTCAATTATTAGTGATGAAAATACATCAGGATATAGGAATATAGGAATAAATAATACAAATGACTAGTGAGTACATTAAAAGATGTCCAGCAACGTCATCCAATTGGGAAATGCAAATCAAAACTGCAATGAGATATCACTTCACTTCGATATTGAAGAAAACAGATAATAAGAAATGTGAGTGAGAATGGAGGAATTGCAACATTCCCCTCCCCTCCCCCCCCCCCCTCCAGTGCAGTGGATGGTAAAATGATGCAGCCACTTTGGAAAACATTTTGTCAGTTCCACAAAAAGTTAACATAGAGTTAACATTTGACTCAACAATTCCACTCCTATGTATATACCCAAAATAAATGAAAAATATATCCATATAAAATTGGATATGCATGTTTATAGCAGCACTATTCATAATAGCAAAAAAGTGGAAATAATTTAAATGTCCATCAATGGATGAATAGATAAACAATGTGGCATATACACACAATGAAATAATACTCTACTATTAAAAAGGAATGAAGTACTGATGTATGTTACAACATAGGTGAACACTGAAAATATATTCAATGAAAAAAGCCAAACAGAAAGGACACAGTAATGTATGATTTTATTTCTACAAAATGTCCAGAATAGGCAAATTCATAGAGACAGAAAATGGATTCATGATTGCCCGGGGCTGGAAGCTGGGGCAATGAGAAACTACTGCTTAATTGGTTTGGGGTTACTTTTTTGGGGTGCTGAAATTGTTCTGAAATTTGATATTGGTGAAGGTTGCACAAGATGGTGAATATACCAAGAAGCACTAAATTGAATATTTTTTAAGTAAAAATTGTATATATTTAAGGTGTATGACATGATGTTTTGATATACATAGACAGGTAAATGATTACTATGGTCAAACTAATTACCACATCCATCTGATCATGTAATTACTTTTTTAGGGAGTGGGGGTGAGAACACCAGAAATCTATTCATTTAGCAAGTTTCCAGTTTATAGTCATCGTGCTATACACTAGATTTCTAGAAATTTGGCATCCTATATAACTACAATTTGTACCATTTGACTAACATATCCCTATTTCTCCCACCTCCTTGCACCTGGTAACCACCATTCTACTCTCTGCTTCTACAAATTCAACTTCGTTAGACCCCACTTATAAGTGAGAATATACAGTATTTCTCTTTCTGTATCTGGCTTATTTCACTTAACATAATGTCCTCCAGGTTCATCCATGTTGTCACAAAAGATAGGATCCCCTTACCTCCTTCTGTTTTAAGGCTGAATAATATTCCTTAATATATTATATAAACTTGGACATAGATATACAGATGTAAATTTCCTTATCCAATCATCCATTGACAGACACTTAGGTTGTATCCATATCTTGGCCGTTATGAATACTGCTGCAATGAGTATGGGTAATAAGATATCTCTTCAAGTACTGATTTCCTTCCCTTTGTATTTATACCCAGAAGAAGAATTGCTGGATCATACATGATAGTTCAAATTTTAATTTGTTGATGAAACTCCACTGTTTTCCATATAGTTGTACCAACTTACATTCTAATCAACAGTGTACAAAAATTCAATATTTTCCACATCCTCATTAATTAACACTTGCTATCTATTATCTTTTCTATCATAGCCATTTAAACAGGTGTGAGGTGATATTTGCTTTTCCTTGATGATGATGTTGGGCACTTTTTCACATACTTTTTGGCCATTTGTATGTGGTTTTGGGAAAACGCCTATTCACTTTCTTTGCCTGAAGGGATTATCAGTTTTATTAATATTGAGTTCTATGTATTCTTTATATATTTTGTATATTAACACCTTATCAGATATATGGTTTTCAAATATTTTCTCATAGTCAGTAGGTTGCCTTTTATTTTGTTGTTACTTTTGCTGTGCAGAAGCTTTTCATTTTTTGTAGTCCCACTTGTTTCTCTTATTGCTAGAGTTTTTAGTGTCGTATCCAAAAAAATTGTTGCTAAATCCAAGGTCAAGGTGTTTTTCCATATGTTTCCTTCTAGAAATTTCATAATTTCAGTTCCTCTATTTAAGTCTTTAATCCATTTTGGGTTGATTTTTCTGTGTGTGGTGTAAATAAGGGTCAAGCTTTCTTCTCTTGCATGTGTATATCCACTTTACTCAACATAATTTATTGACGACTCTATGCTTTTCCCATTGTGTATTCTTGATGCCCTTGTCAAAAATTAGTTGACTGTATATTCCTGCATATATATCTGAGCTTTCTGTTCTATTCCATTGGTCCACTTGTTTGTTTTTATGCCAGTAACATGGTGTTTTGATTACGATAGCCATTAATATAATTTGAAATCAGGAGATGTGATCCCTCCAGCTTTGTTCTTCTTGCTCAGAATTGCTTAATGATTTACAGTCTTTTATGGTTGTAATTTCTCATTTTTCATTTTCTGAATTTATCTGAGTCTTCTCACTTTTCTTCTTAGTCTAGTTAAAAGTCTCTCTATGTTGTTTTTTTTTTTCCAAAAAATTGCCTCAATTTCATTGATTTTTTTTTCTTGGTATTTTTATTTCTCTATTTTATTTGTTTACGCTCCAATCTTTTTTCTTGACTTCCTTCTGCTAACTTCGGGTTTGTTTTGTTTTTATTTTTCTAGTACCTAGGTGTAAAGTTGGGCCATTTACTTGAGATATTTCATTTTTAATGCAAGCATTTATCAGTATAAACATTCTTCTTAGTACTGCTTTTGCTGTATCCCATAAGCTTTGGTAAATGGTATTTTCATTTTCTTTAGTCTGTAGATATATTTAAAATTCTCTTTTGATTTTCTCTTTGCCACTTTTTTTTCAAGATTATGTTATTTAGTTTCCAAGTTTATTCCACTTTCATTTAATGTAAGTATTTATAGGGTAGGTTTTACTATTGCTGTTTTGTTAACTATTCTCTGTCTTGTATTTCTTTATACCTCTTCACTTTTTCTGTCTTATTTTTTGTTTCATGATGGTTTTAGCATGGACGAGATTTGATTCCTATTTCTTTTTCATTTGTGACATTTATATAGGTATTTTCTTTGGGGTTAACAAGGGTCTTATATAAAGTATCTTATAATAATAATGATTTATTTTAAGCTGATAACTGAACTTCACTTGCCTAAAATAACTTTAAATTTTACCTTTCCTTCTCCCACATTATAAGATGTTGATGTCACAATTTATATCTATTTATGTTATACTTTAAAATAATTAGGTGTAGTTGTTTTTAATCTATATGTCTTTTAACTTTTAAGTAGGGTTGATAGTTATTTACCCATCTCCATTACGGTAATAGAATATTCTGGGTTTTTCAGTTAATTTACCTTTAACAATGGGTTTTATGTATTCTTAGACTCTCATATTACTGTTTAGTGATCTTTTGTATCAACTTGAAGAATTCTCTTTATTGTTTCTTGTAGGGCAGGTCTGGTGATAAACTCCCTCGGTTTCTGTTTGTCTGAGAAATTCTTTACCTCTCCTTCACTGTTGAAGGCCAGTTTTGTGGTTACATGTCTTGGTTGGCAGATTTTTTTTTTCTTTCAGCTGTTTGAATAAGTCAACTCTCTCCCTTCTGGTCAAAAATGTTTCTGCTGAAAATCTGCTGATGGTTTTATTGGGGCTCCCCTAAATGTAACAAGTTACATTTCCCTTCCTGCTTTCAAAATTCTTTCTTTGTCTTTAACTTATATAAATTTGACTAAAATGTTTGTTGGTATGTGTATCTTTGAGTCATCTTGTTTTATGTACTTTAGGGTTCCTGGATCTGGATGTCTTTTTCCTTTTCTAGGTTTGGAAATTTTTCGGCCATATTTCTTATAATAACTTTTCTGCCCTTTTCTCTCTCTTCTGCTTTAAGACTCACAAAATACTCATGTTGGTCCATCTGATGGTGTCTCATAAGTCCCTTAAATTATTTTCATTCTGTCTTCTTTTGCTCCCCTAATTGGATGATTTCAAATGAAGTGTCTTTGAGTTCATTCTTTCACTTGATCTAGTCTGTTGTTGAACGCCTTTATTGACTTTTTCAGTTCAGTTATTTATTCTACAGCTCTATGATTTCTGTTTGATACCTTTTTCTTTATTATTATCTTTTGTTGGGTACATTTGACATAAATGTACTCATTGTGTAAATTTAAGTTGTACAGTGTGTTACTTTAATACTTTTATATATTGTAATATGATTACCATTATAGTGATATTTATCACATTACATAATTATAGCATTTATCATTGTCTATATTTATTACACTGTGCATAAAATTTCTATGGTTAATTTACTCAATTCAGTTCTGTACTCTTAAGCACCATCAATCTTATCCCCCACACCCCCGTCCCCTAGTAACCACCATTTTACTCTCTGTTTAGTATAGGTTTGATTCTATAAGTGATTTTTGGGGCACTTTTTGCTATTTATTTATTTATTTATTTATTTATTTATTTATTTATTTACATCTTTATTGGATGTAAAGTATTATATTGCTTTACAATATTGTGTTAGTTTCTGCTGTACAACAAAGTGAATCATCTATATGTGTATATATATCCCCTCCCTCTTAAGCCTCCCTCTCATCCCACCCCTCTAGGTCATCACAAAGCACCAAGCTGATCTCCCTGTGCTATACAGCAGCTTCCCACTAGCTATCTATTTTGCACATGGTAGTGTATATCTGTCAATGCTTCTCTCTCAATTCGTTCCAGCCTCCCCTTCCCCCACTGTGTCCACAAGTCATTTCTTTACATCTGTGCCTCTATTACTGCCTTGCCACTAGGTTCATCAGTACCATTTTTCTAGATTCCATATATATGCGTTAATATATGGTATTTGTTTTTCTCTCTCTGACTTACTTCACTCTGTATGACAGTCTCTAGGGCCAACCATGTCTCTACAAATGACTCAATTTCGTTCCTTTTTATGGCTGAGTAATAGTCCATTGTATATATGTACTACATCTTCTTTATCCATTTATCTGTCGATGGACATTTAGGTTGCTTCCATGTCCTGGTTATTGTAAATAGTGCTGCAATGAACATTGTGGTACATTTATATTTTTGAATTATGGTTTTCTCATGGTATATGCACAACAGTGGGATTGCTGGGTCATATGGTAGTTCTATTTTTAGTTTTTTTTAAGAACCTCCATACTGTTCTCCATAGTAGCTGTATCAATTTACATTTCCACCAACAATGCAGGAGGGTTCCCTTTTCTCCACACCCTCTCCAGCATTTATTGTTTGTATAAGTGATATCATACAGTATTTGTCTTTTTCTTTTTGACTTATCTCATTTAGCATAATGTGCTCAAGATCCATTTATGTTGTAGCAAATGGCAGGATATCCTCATTTCTCATGGATAAATAATATTCCATTGTGTACGTATACCACATTTTTGTTCATTCATCTGTTTATAGGCATTTGGGTTTTCATACTTTGCTATTGTGAAGAATGCTGCCATAAACATGGAGGTGCATATATCTCACCAAAATTCACATCAAAATTTTCACTTCCTTTGGATATATACCCAAAAGTGGAATTGTTGGATCACATGGTAGATCTATTTTTAAATTTGTACAACATTCATACTGTTTTCCTGTGTGTTTATACCAATTTACATTCCAAACAACATTGTATAAGGGTTCTTTTTTCACCACATCCTTGCCAGCACCTGTTGTGGTTTGTCTTCTTGATGACAGCTATTCTAGTAGGTGTGAGGTGATAGCTCATTGTGGTTTTGATTTGCATTTCCCTGATGATTAGGGATGTTGAGCATCTTTTCATGTGCATTTTGGACATGTTAATGTCCTCTTTGGGAATAAGTCTATTTAGTTCTTCTGTCCATTTTTAAATTGAATTTTTCAGATTTTTTTTGTTATTATGTTGTATGAGTTCTTTATATATTTTGGATATTAACCCCTTATTAAATAAATGGTTTACAAAAATTTTCTCCAATTCTGTAGGTTGTGTTTTTATTTTGCTCATTGTTCTTTGGTGAGTAGAAGCTTTTGAGTTTGGTGTGGTCTCATTTGTTGATTTTTGCTTTTGTTATTTCTGTTTATGGCATTATGTTAAAAAACATCACTGCCAAGATCAATATCAATGAACTTTAGTATGTATTCTTCTAGGAGTTTTATAATATCACTTCTTAGGTTTAAGTCTTGATCCATTTTGAGTTAATTTTTGTGAATGGTGTGAGGTGGGGATTCAATTTTATTTTTCTTCATGTATTTCTCTAGTTTTCCCCAGCAACTTTTTTGAAGAGATTGTCTTTTCCCACTGGGTGTTCTTGGCTTTCTTGTCTAATATTAGTTGACCATGTATACCTGGATTTAATTCTGGGCTCTCTCTTCTGTTCTATTGGTCTCTGTGTCTATTTTTGTGCCAGTACCACATTGTTTTTATTGCTATGGCTTTGTAGTGCAGTTTGAAATCAGAAAGCATGATACCTACATGCTTCATTTTTTCTCAGGAAAAAATGTAGTTCCACACAAATTTTGTGTGGAAAAATGTAGTTCCACACAAATTTTTTAAATGTTTCTTCTATTTTTGTGAATAATGCCTTTTGTATTTTGATTGGGATTGCACTGAATTTGTAGATGACTTTGGATATTATAGCCATTTTAATAATATTAATTCTCCCCATCCATGAACATGAAACGTCTTTCTATTTGTATCTGTTTTGATTTATTTCAGCAAGGCTGTAGTTTTTATTGTACAGATCTTTCACTTCCTTGGTTAAATTTATTCCTAAATATTTAATGGGTTTAGTTGTTGTTGTTGTTGTTTGTTTGTTTTTGCTATTGTGAATGAGAGCATTTTCTTCATTTCTTTTTCAGCTGCTTCATCATTGGTGTAAAAAATACATCTGATTTTTGTATGTTGATTTTTGTATCCTGCCACTTTACTGAAGTCATTGATTAATTCCAACAGTGTTTTGATTGACTCATTGGATTATGTGTATATATACATACACACACACACATATATATATGATCATGTCATCAACAAACAGTGACAATTTTATTTCTTTGTTTCTGATTTGGATGCCTTTTATTTCTTTGTCTTGTCTAATTGCTCTAACTAGGTCTTCCACTACTATATTGAAGTGCTGAGAGTAGGCATCCTTGTTTTGTTCCTGATTTTAGAGGAAACATTTTCAATTCTTCTCCATTGAGTATAATGTTAGCTGTATGTTGCCTTTATTATGTTGAGGCATGTTCCTTAATCAGTTAAGGGTTTTATTGTGCAAGGGTGTTGTATTTTGTCAAATGTTTTTTCTGCATCTATTGAGATGATTATGTGATGTTTATCTTTCAAACTATTGATATGATGTATTACATTTATTGATTTGCATATGTTGAACCGTACTTGTATCTCATGGATAAATCCCACTTGGTCAATGTGTATAATCCTTTTAAAGTGTACTTGCATTCAGTTTGTTTATATTTTATTGAGAAATTTTTAATCTATATTCATCAGGGATATTGGTCTATAGTGTTCTTTTCTTGTGGTAACCCTACCTTGTTTTGGTATCCAGCTAATTCTGGCTTTGTAGAATTAGTTTGGCAGTTTCCCTTCTCTTTGATATTTTGGAAAAGTTTGTGGAGTAATAACATTAATTTTTCTTTAAAGTTTTGTAGAATTCTCCAGAGAAGTCATTTGGTTCTAGAGTTTTCTGTGTTGGGAATTTTTTGAAAACTGATTCAATCTCTTTACTCATAACTGTTGTGTTCAGATTTTCTTTTTCTTCCTGATTCAGTGTTGGCAGGGTGTGTGTTTATAGAAATGTATCCATTTCTTAGCTAAAGAGTTATTAATTTTGTTTTTCTTTTTGAAGAACCAGATCTTAGTTCCACTTATCCTTTCATTTTTCTGGTCTCTATTTTATCTCTTCCTGCTCTGATCTTTACTATTTCTTTCCTTCTGCTAAACTTGTGCTTAATCTTCAGGTCCTTGAGAAATAAAATTGGGCTGATTATTTGAGATCTTTCTAATTTCTTTATATATTCAGTTATTGCTATTAACCTTCCTCTCATAGCTGCACTTGCTCCATCCCACAAGATTTGATATGTTGCATTTCCATTTTCATTTGTTTTGTGAGAATTTTTTATTTCCTTTTGATTTCTTCTTTAAGCCATTGTTTGTTTAGAAGTGTTTTGTTCAGTTGCCACATATTTGTTCATCATCTCACCTTTCTTTTGCTGATTTCTAGTTTTATACCATTATGGTCAGAAAAGATATTTGGTATGATTTCAATCTTCTTAAATTTGCTAAGATCTGGTTTGTGGCCTAACATATGATCTATCCTGGAGAATATTCCATGTGCACTTGAGAAGAATGTGTATTCTGCTGCCTTGGGATGGAATGTTCTATGTATATCTGTTAAGTTCATTTGTTCTAAAAGGTGGTTCAGTTTTAGTGTTTCCTTATTGATTTTCAACACTTTGCTTGGAAATCACTTACAAGGTTGTTTTCAACACAACCCCAAGACATGTTAAGTTTTCTACCATTATTTCCTTTTCCTCCAGTATCCAATTACACATTCCTTATTTTCTTCTAGGTCTTCTTTATCAGTGTCTATAATATCCATATTTCTATCAACATTTGATCTATAAAATTGTGATATTCTCTAAGCTGCATATTGTTTTCTCTACTGTGCTCCTTGCTTCCTCCAGATTCCTCAGTGACAATGTTGTTAACATCCATTTTTTCTACTAATAGTCTGTGTAAAGCTATTGAAGCTTTTCCCATCATCTCAAAATTCTTCCAGTCTCTATCTACTTTCCAATTTCGAAACCACTTCCACATTTTTAGTTATTTGTTACAGCAACACCCCCTGGTTCCAAAAATATATGTTAGTTTTCTCTTGCCATCATAACATGTTATCATACACTTAATGGCTTAAAAAAACATAAGTTTATTATCTTTCAGTTCTATAGGTCAGAAGTCCCATACCAGTCTCACAAGGCTAAAATCAAGGTGTTGGAAAAGAGCTGTATTTCTTTGTGGAGACTCCAAGGGAGGATCTCTTTCGTTGTTCATTTGAATTGCTGGCAGAATTCATTCCTTTTACTCAGGCTCCTCCATCTCAGAACCAGCCCTGAAGCATCAACCTTTTCTCATGCTTCCATCTCCCTCTTTTCCTACAGCCAAGAATGTATCTCTCAGGTCTCTGCTTTTAGGGACTTATGTGATTGGCATTAGGACTGGACATCTTGGGGGGGCATTATTCTGCCTACCACAATTGCAAATGTAAAAATTCTTTGAGCTATGAACTTAAGAGTGTGATGATTTAGTGTTTTGCGATTCAATAAAAGTGAGTTTTAAAAAACAGGTGGCTTTGGGGCTTTGGGAACTGAACTGATGGGCAACAATGAAAACAACCTAAGCCCAAAACACACACAGCAGAAAACTGACACATGGAATGGAGAGTGGAGTGAATCTTAGGATATTTTTGAGCCATAGATCAACTAATTCAAAAGCCCAGAATTTTCCCTAATATGAGTTAATAAATTTCTTTATTTTTGAAACCAATTGAAGTTAAATGTTCTATTACTTCCAGCCAAAGTGACCCTAAGTGTATCTACTTTTTAAACAGAAAGTCACTCCAGCTCCTGTAACTTAACCCTATGTCACAAGACTATTATTATGCTGACTGTAAGATAGCTTTAAATATCTTGCATGTGCATATTGCACTTTCAATTGATTTTGCATTTGATTGTAACGTCTACCTTAGAATTCAAAAACCAGTGATGGCTTTGTATGCAATGTCTTCAAAAATAGTCTCATAAAACTCTTATACTTTAAAATGCTATGGAGATTGCTGATGGCCGATTTAAATATGGTACATGTATTAACACCATTTGATATGCCAGGACCCCTAGTATGGGTTCTCATTTTCTCTCATATGTTTATTTCACCAATAAAAAAAAATGTGGAATTCATTCCAGTACTGCCAAGAGGTTTAGTAACTTTTGGCTCAACTTTGAGGCAAGAATGCTGGATTATCACTTTCACAATTTGGTGCCTGACAGGATATCGTAAGAATTGTCCTTGAAGTGTAGTAAGATAGGCTAGTGAGAAATGGGCTTGCTGACAGGAGTTGGTCTTATTTTAAAAGCCAATCCATTGTACACAATAATCACTTTCCATTTCTGAATAAAAGAGCTTCCTTCAAAACATGTGCTTGAAAACAACTTATATAAACCTGAAATTAAGGACAATTAATTCTATTGTGCACGAAAATGGCAAGAGATGAGGCTCTGCCTCATCCTAAACTCGGGAATAAGGAACAAAACTTTGTATTCACATGTAAATGGCTTTCAACACCTGTCATGAGAATATACAGACACAGATGGACACTGACACAGGGACAAGTAAGAGAGCCCCTCTGTCAGGAAGACCCCAGTCTAAAGGGGCACCAGAGTACAGCCCATCACTGCACCCATAGTCCTCAAAAAGCTAAGGAAGGAAGACAGAAGACCCAGCTAGGGAACTGGGATGACAAGAGCTCCCATTACAGGATTTCACAACTGACAGTGGAAGAGAGACTAGAGTCTCCTGCATTCAAGGAAATGGCTGAAGGAGAAGACATGTGGTGGGTGTGACCCAGGACATGAGTCCCTAGGAGAATCTATCCTGTCTGCTCATTGCATGTAGGCCTGGCTCTCCTTAGATCCATCAGTTCACAGTGGACATTTCTGAGGTTGATCTATAAAGTGGCAACACTTGACTCTGCCAACACATCTGCACTGTGGGCCTCTCCTGCCACACAGTACTTGAACGGGAATTTCTCTTCTTCTAACTAATCCTCTCTCAGATGTTTCAGTAAACTAGAAGTTCATTCATGACTTTTGGAGATAATAGCTTACAAAAACAGAGTATGAGGGAATTGTCATTTATTGCTTTAGTTTTGTCAAATGGGAATAAATAAGTTTGATTGCCACTTATGTATATTCTCAAATTGACCATATACAACCTTCTTTTTCTGCCCATTATAAAAAATTGGGACAAAGAGTGTTTACAACTGTGTGAAAAAAACAAAAACAGAACCAACAAATGAACAGAGAAAAACACTCAGTGACAGGAAACATTGTGGCCCCAGAATCCATTAATGTTCATCTCTAACGATTAATTGCTCTCTAATGACTGCATTCTTTTGAACCAATCTGATTTAGTTAAAATATTATCAGAATGCCTAAAACATTTTTGGTTGATCTAGGCTTCCAAAATATAGAAGGTGTGGTAAAATTCAGAAGCATGGATTTTTAAAAATTCTTTATATTTTCTTTTAGGTGGAGCTTTTTCTTTTGAAAATATAAGTAAGATTATATTATTCCTTCAACAGAAACCTGAAGTAGCTCCACATTCACAGGCCCTAGTGGTCTGCACTTGCATCCACCTCTGACCCATGTCTTGTCTTCTGCTCAAGTCCTGAGCCCTCCTGAGTGTCAAGACCTTGAACTGGCTGCTTACTGCCCAGAATGCTCTCCCCTCAGTCAAGCTGGCTCAAATCATCCTTCCAGTGATGCTGACCAGACTATATCATTTACCATTTCAAACTGTTCTGCCCATTTGAGCAACCCAGGCCCTCCCTAGTGCTTCCCATAAGCTAACATAGTATGTTGGTTGCTTGTGTCTGCCTCTGATGGAGAAGATAAGCCCTTCCAGGGCATGAATATTTGTTCTGATGTGTCTGATAGCTGCCTGGCACATAGCAGATGTTCACTAAACATTTATTGAATGATTTTAATTAATTAATAATGAGAGTCATCCACAAAATTGAATGGCATATTTCACAGAACTAGAACAAATAATTCTAAAATTTGTATGGAGCCACAAAAGATCCATACAATGGAGAAATGTTAGTCTCTTCAATAAATGGTTTTGAGAAAACTGGACAGCCACATGCAAAAAAATGGAACTAGACAAATGGGACTATAAAAGTAAACTAAAAACTAAATGGAATATCTTCTTCAAAAGAAGGAAATTATCCTCAAAGTGAAAAGACAAACTAATGAATGCGAGAAGATATTTGCAAATCGTATATTAAATAAGGGGTTAATATATAAAATATATAAAGAACTCATAGAACTCAACAACAAAAAGCAAACAATCTTATTTAATAATGGACAGAGGAGGTGAATAGACAGTTTCTAAAGACATGCAGATGGCCCACAGGCATATGGTTAGATGTTTAACATCACCAATTATTAGGGAAATGCAAACCAAAACCACAATGAGATATCACCTCCCAACTGTCAGAATGGCTATCATGACAAAAACCACAAATAACAAATACTGGAGATGATGTGGAGAAAACGGAACCTTTGTACACTGTTGGTGGGAATGTAAATTGGTGCAGCCACTATGAAAAACAGTATGTAGATTTTTTTTTTAATTAAAAATAGAACTACCATATGACTCATTTATTCTACTTCTGGGTATATATGCAAAAAAACCACAAAAACACTAATTCAAATAGATATATGCACCCCTATGCTCATTATTTACAATAGCTAATATATGGAAACAATCTAAGTGTTCATAAATGGATGAGTGAATTAAGAAGATGTGGTTTATATATACAATAAAATACTACTTAGCTGTAAAAGAGAATGAAATCCTGCCATTTGTGACAACATTGGTGGACCTTGTGGGTATTGTGCTAAGTGAAATAAGTCAGTTGGAGAAAGACAAATGCCATGTGATTTCACTCATATGTGCAATCTAAAAAGACAAAACAGGGACTTCCTTAGTGGTGCAGTAGTTAAGAATCTGCCTGCCAGTGCAGGGGACACAGGTTCAATCCCTGGTCTGGGAAGATCCCACATGCCACAGAGCAATTAAGACCGTGCACCACAACTACTGAGGCCCCCCATGCCACAACTGCTAAAGCCCACGTGCCGAGAGCCTGTGCTCTGCCACAAGAGTAAGCCACCCTACTGAGAAGCCCACACACCACAGTAAAGAATAGCCCCCACTCACCGCAACTAGGGAAAGCCTGCACGCAGCAATGAAGATCCAACGTAGGCAAAAATAAAAATAATAAAATAAAACAAAAAATAAAAAAATAAAAAATAAAAAAGACAAAACAAGTGAACAAAGTAAAACCAAAACAAATTCATAGAGAGCAGATTAGTGGTCAACAGAGGGGAAGGGAGTTGGAGAGAGGGTGAAATAGGTGAAGGGGGTCAACTCTATGGTGATGGATGGTAACTAGACTTGTGCTGGTGATCATTTTGGAGTGTATTCAGATGTTGAATCATAATGCTGTACACCTGAAACTCATATAATAAAAAATAAGAGATCTTGGGCCCACTGCTCTGCATCACAGGTGTCAGGAATTTCCCAAATCCGAGTGGGTTGGTGCATTTGCTAGGAGAGCACCCATGATGCTGATGGTGTTTCCATTCATGATGAGGGGCTCTATTGCCTTTATTGATGAACTGAACAAATTCAGATTTAAGATGGCACATTAGATCAAGTTTTAGGCACGGTTTTCAAGAGAAAAAAAGTGAGTGATGGAAACCAAATTGATGGAAGGGTAAGAGGAAGTGGAGTTCATCTCTCTCCACAAATGCATCAAGAATACAACTACAGATGGAACAATTCTCACAGAATTCCAGCTGAACACTAGCAGTAGACCTTGGACACCAGAAAGGACAAGACAGATCCCTGCATAACAGGGTAGGATGAAAGAAAGAAGGGAAAAAGAAGAGGAGAAGAAGTGGGATAAGATCTGTGCCCCTGGTGGGGAGCTGAAGCAGAAGAGAGGTTCCCACATCTGGAGAAGCCCCCTCACTGATGGGGAAATCAGTTGGGACAGAAGGGGACCATCTGAGGCTGTTGGAGGAAGGTGAAATGGCCAATCTGTGGCAGACAGGACAGATTGAGAATGACACAGATGGTCCACTCCACAGCCCTGCACATCTCAGATTGGAATGTGTGTTCACTGATGCACACTGGGGCTGAGAGCTGGAATGTGGGGACTGGAGAGCAAACCTGGGGGAAGGACTGCAGTTGGCTGCAAGGAGACAACCTGAGGGGACAGGAGGGAGGAAATCTGCAAACGGGAATACTTGTGGAAGAAACCCAGACTGCCATAGAAGCAAGGTGTAACTGCTGAGTGACATGCAGGGAGTGGAACCACAATCAAAGCCTCTCTCTCCCCACTTGCTGGCCCCTGCCCAGCCAGGTGCTAGGAAAAGCCCCCACCAGGGCTGACCTTCTTATGCCAGCTTCCAGGCTCTAGGAAAGGCTCCCACTAGGGCTGGATCTCACATGCCCTTGGCTGCCAGTTTTCCCACACACTTGTTGCCATGAGGGCCTCTGTGACCCAGGCAGTCTCATGTCCTGTCCTCACCAGGGCAGACCCAAGTCCTCCAGGGCAGCCTTGGGAGCAGACTCCAGTGGGTGACCCACAGACAGAGGTGGGGCTAAAACCACAGCTGAGCCCCAGGGGTAGGGTGACTAAGGAAGAGGAACAAAAATCTTACTGCATAGCTTCACAAACCACAGATTAAATCCTTGCAATCAGCTTGGTAAACCCTGCATCTGTGGAAGATCTGAATGGACAAAAATATGTTCCCCAAACTGAAACTGGTCTAGCTCTAGCAGCTGTGGACTTTGGGGACTAGTACACATGGGAGTTGGGCCAGATCAGAGTCTGAGGTGTCACCACAGTGCCCACAGAGGGACCAGCGACCAACCTAGAGGTTTTGGAGGGGCTCCTGGGGAGGCAGAGGTTGGCTGTGACTCACAGTGGGGGCAAAGACACTGACAGCTGACACTCCAGAAAATATAATTATTACAATTTTTTATGTTTTGTTCTGTGTTGTTTTTATATTATTTGTTTTTATTTTAATTTTTATTTAGTTTTAAAAATTTCTTATAGATTTTTAATTTTTTTATATTTCTATTTCTACATTACTTTTTTGCTTTTGTGTTTTTTCCTTGTCTTTTTCTTTCCTGGATTTTTTTTCTTTTTATCTTTTTTCCTTTGTTCTGTATGTTATTATCTTTTTTAAAAATCATTTTTGTGTGTTTGTTTTATTTTCTTTGCTTTTTCCTTCAGTTTGCATTCTACTTTGGTTTTTTATTTTTGTTAGGTTTGTTTTTAGTTGTTTGATTTCGTTTTGGAGTTCTTTTATTTGTCCGGTTGTTCTCTTGTTTTTTGTTTTCTCTGTTTTTGTTTTTGTTTCTTATTTTGTATGTGAGTGTGTTTGGGTTTTTTTCTCTTTGTTTTGTTTTTGTTTCATTTTGCTTTTACCATTTGTCTGGGGTTTTGTTTGTCCATTCGTTTGTTTGTTCTTAATTGTTGCTGTTGTTGTTTGCTTGTTTTTGTCTTTGATATTTACTTGGCTTTTGTATGTCTGTTTGTTTTCATCACACTCTTATTTTTCTTTTTTCTTTTCTTTTTTTTTTCCCTTGTTTGCCGAGCCATGTGGCTTGCGGGGTCTTTGATTTCAGGCTCTGGGTCAGGCCTGAGCCTCTGGGGTGGGAGCACCGAGTCCAGGATGGTGGAATGCCAGAGAATTCTTGGCCCCAGGGAATATTAATAAGCAAAAGCTCTCCCGGAGGTCTCCATCTAAGCTCCAAGACCTGGCTCCACCCAACTGCCTGCAGACTCCAGTGCTGAACGCCCCATGCCAAACACCAAGCAAGACAGGAGCACAAACCCACCCATCAGCAGACAGGCTGTCTAAAATCGTACTAAAAGCCCACAGACACACCAAAACATACCACCTGACATGGCCTGTCCATCAGAAGGAAGAGATCCAGCTCCACCCACCAGAACATAGGTACGAGTCCCTCCCACCAAGAACCCTGCATAAGCCACTGGACCAAACTTACCCACTGTGGGCAAACACCAGAAGCAAGAGGAACTATGACCCTGAAGCTTGCAGAAAGGAGACCTCAAACACAGTAAGTTAGACAAAATAAGACAGAGAAATATGCAGCAGATGAAGGAGCAAGGTAAAATCCAACCAGACCAAAAAAATGCAGAGGAAATAGGGAGCCTACCTGAAAAAGAATTCAGAGTAATAATAGTAAAGATGTTTCCCAATCTGGGAAACAGAATGGAGAAAATACAAGAAACATTTAACAAGTTCCTAGAAGAACTAAAGAACAAACAAACAGTGATGAACAACACAATAACTGAAATTAAAAATACTCTAGAAGGAATCAATAGCAGAACAACTGAGGCAGAAGAATGGATAAGTGACCTGGAAGATAGAATAGTAGAAATAACTGACACAGAGCAGAATAAAGAAAGAAGAATGAAAAGAATTGAGGACAGACTCAGGGACCCCTGGGACAACTATAATGCACCAACATTCGAATTATAGAGGTCCTAGAAGAAGAAGAGAGAGAGAAAGGGTCTGAGAAAATATTTGAAGAGATTATAGTAAAAAATGTCCCTAACATGGGAAAGGAAATAGTCAATCAAGTCTAGGAAGCACAGATAGTCCCATAAAGGATAAACCGTAGGAGAAACACAGCAAGACACATATTAATCAAAGTAAAACAAAATTATATTCAAAGAAAAAATATTAAAAGCAGCAAGGGAAAAGCAATGAATAACATACAAAGGAATCCCCATAAGGTTATCTGCTGATTTTCAGCAGAAAATCTGCAGGCCAGAAGGGAGTGGCAGGATATATTTAAAGTGATGAAAGGGAAAAACCTACAACCAAGATTACTCTATGCAGCAAGGCTCTCATTCAGATTTGATGGAGAAATCAAAAGCTTTACAGACAAGCAAAAGCTAAGAGAATTCAGCACCACCAGATCAGTTTTGCAACAAATGCTGAAAGAACTTCTCTAGGCAGGAAACACAAGAGAAGAAAAAGACCTACAAAAACAACCCCAAAACAATTAAGAAAATGGTAATAGGAACATACATATCAATAATTACCTTAAATGTAAATGGATTAAATGCTCCAACCAAAAGACACAGACTGGCTGAAGGATACCAAAACAAGACCTGTATATATGTTGTCTACAAGAGACCCACTTCAGACCTAGAGACAAGTACAGACTGAAAGTGAGGGGATGGAAAAAGATATTCCATGTGAATGCAAATCAAAAGAATGCTGGAGGAGTAATACTCACATCAGACAAAATAGACCTTAAAATGAAGACTATTATAAGAGACAAAGAAGGACAGTACATAATGATCAAGGGATCACTCCAAGAAGAAGATATAACAATTGTAAAATTTATGTACCCAACATAGGAGCACTTCAATATAAAAGGAAAAGGTTAACAGCCATATAATGGGAAATTGACAGTAACACAATAATAGTGGGGGATTTTAACACTCCACTTACACCAATGGGTAGATCATCCAGAAAAAAAATTAATAAGGAAACACAAGCCTTAAGTGACACATTAGACCAGATAGACTTAATTGATATTTACAGGACATTCCATCTGAAAGCAGTAGAATACAATTTCTTCTCAAGTGCACACAGAACATTCTCCAGGATAGATCGCATCTTAGGTCACAAATAAAGCCTCGGTAAATTGAAGAAAATTGAAATCGTATGAAGCATCTTTTCAGAGCACAACGCTATGAGATTAGAAATCAATTACAGGAAAAAACCTGTAAAAACAGAAACACATGAAGGCTAAATAACATGCTACTAAGTAACCAAGAGATCACTGAAGAAAACAAAGAGGAAATCAAATAATACCTAGAAACAAATGACAATGAAGACCCAAAACCTATGGGATGCAGCAAAACTGTTCTAAGAAGGAAGTTTATAGCCATACAATCCTACCTCAAGAAACAAGAAAAATCTCAAATAAAAAACCTAAGCTTACACCTAAAGGAACTAGAGAAAGAAGAACAAACAAAACCCAAAGTTAGTAGGAGGAAAGAAATCATAAAGATTAGAGCAGAAATAAATGAAATAGAAATGAAAAAAACAAAAGCAAAGTCAATAAAACAAAAACGTGGTTCTTTGAGAAGATAAACAAAATTGATAAAACTTTAGCCAGACGCATTAAGAAAAAAAGGGAGAGGACTCAAATCAATAAAATTAGAAGTGAAAAAGGAGAAGTTACAACTGACACCTCAGAAATACAAAGGACCATAAGAGACTACTACAAGCAACTATATGCCAATAGAATCTACAACATGGAAGAAATGGACAAATTCTTAGAAATGTACAAACTTCCAAGACTGACCCAGGAAGAAATAGAAAATATGAACAGACCAATCACAAGCACTGAAATTGAAACTGTGATTAAAAATCTTCAAACAAACAAAAGTCCCAGACCAGAAGACTTCACAGGCGAATTCTATCAAACATTTAGAGAAGAACTAACTCTTACCCTTCTCAAAGTTTTCCAAAAAATTGCAGAGGGAAGAACACTCCCAAACTCATTCTATGAGGCCACCGTAACCTTGATACCAACACTAGACAAAGATACCACAAAAAAAGAAAATTACAGGCCAATATCACTGATGAACATAGATGCAAAAATCCTCAACAAAATACTAGCAACCCGAATCCAACTACATATTAAAAGGATCATACACCATGATCAAGTGGGATTTATCCCAGGGATGCAAGGATTCTTCAACATATGAAAATCAATCAATATGATACACCATATTAACAAATTGAAGAATAAAAACCATCTGAATAGATGCAGAATCTTTCAACAAAATTCAACATGGATTTATGATTTAAAAAAAACTCTCCAGAAAGTGGGCATAGAAGGGACCTACCTCCACATAATAAAGACCATATACGACAAACCCACAGCAAACATTATTCTCAATGGTGAGAAACTGAAAGAATTTCCTCTAAAATCAGGAATAAGACAAGGGTGCCCACTCTTACCACTATTATTCAACATAGTTTTGGAAGTCCTAGCCACAGAAATCAGAGAAGAAAAAGAAATAAAAGGAATCTAAATTGACAAAGAAGAAGGAAAACTGTCACTGTTTACAGATAACATGATACTATACATAGAGAATCCTAAAGATGTTACCAGAAAACTACTAGAGCTAATCAATGGATTTGGTAAAGTAGCAGGATACAAAGGAATCTCTTGCATTCCTATACACTAATGATGAAAAATCTGAAAGAGAAATTAAGGAAACATTCCCATTTACCAATGCAACAAAAAGAGTAAAATACCTAGGAATAAATCTACCTAAGGAGGCAAAAGACCTGTATGCAGAAAACTATAAGACACTGATGAAAGAAATCAAAGACAACACAATCAGATTGAGAGATATACCATGTTCTTGGATTAGAAGAATCAACACTGTGAAAATGACTATACCACCCAGAGCAATCTACAGATTCCATGCAATCGCTCTCAAACCACCAACTGTGTTTTTCACAGAAATAGAACAAAAATTTTTACAATTTGTATGGAAACACAAAAGACCTCGAATAGCAAAAGCAATCTTGAGGAAAAAAGAACAGATGGAGGAATCAGGTTCCCTGACTTCAGACTATACTACTAAGCTCCAGTAACCAAGACAGTATGGTACTGGCACAAAAACAGAAATATAGATAAATGGAACAGGATAGAAAGCCCATAGATAAACCCACGCACATATGGTCACCTAATCTATGACAAAGGAGGTCAGAATATACAATGGAGCAAAGACAGCCTCTTCAATAAGTGGTGCTGGAAAAACTGGACAGCTACATGTAAAAGAATGAAATTAGAACACTCCCTAACACCATACACAAAAATAAACACAAAATGGATTAAAGACCTAAATGTAAGGCTAGGCACTATAAAACTCTTAGAGGAAAACAAGCAGAACACTCTCTGACATAAATTGCAGCAAGATCGTTTTTGGCTCACCTCCTACGGTAATGAGAATAAAAACAAAAATAAACAAAGGGGACTTAATTAAACTTCAAAGATTTTGCTCAGCAAAGGAAACCATAAACAAGATAAAAAGACAACCCTCAGAATGGGAGACAATACTTGCAAAAAATTGTGACCAAAAAGGGATTTGTCTCCAAAATTTACAAAGAGCTCATGTGGCTCAATATCAAACAAATCAATCAAAAAAATGGTCAGAAAACCTAAATAGACATTTCTCCAAAGAAGACATACAGATGGCCAACAAACCCATGAAAATATGCTCAACATCACTAATTATTAGAGAAATGCAAATCAAAACTACAATGAAATATCACCTTACACCAGTCAGAATGGCCATCATCACAAAATCTACAAACAATAAACGCTAGAGAGGGTGTAGAGAAAAGGGAACCCTCTTGCACTGTTGGTGGGAATGTAAATTGAACCAGCCTTAAAAAACTAAGAACTACCATGTGACCCAGCAATCCCACTATACAGAGAGAAAACCATAATTCAAAAAGACACATGCACCCCAATGTTCGTTTTAGCACTATTTACAATAGCCAGGACATGGAAACAACCTAAATGTCCATCAACAGAGGAATGGATAAAGAAGATATGGTACATATATACAATGGAATATTACTCAGCCAAAAAAAGGAATGAAATTGGGTCATTTGTAGAGATGTAGATGGATATAGAGATGGGCATACAGAGTGAAGTAAGTCAGAAAAAGAAACAAAAATATCATTATTAGCACATATATGTGGAATTTGAAAAATGATTGGTATAGACAATCTTATTTATAAAGCAGAAATAGAGACACAGATGTAGAGAACAAGCCTATGGATACCAAGCAGAAGGGGGTGTCAGATAAATTAGGAGATTGGAATTGACATATAAACACTATTGATAATATGTATAAAATAGAGAACTAATGAGAGCTTACTGTGTAGCACAAGGAAGTCTAATCAGAGCTCTGTGGTGACCTAAATGGGAAGGAAATCCAAAAAAGAGGGGATATATGTTTACATATAGCTGATTCACTTTGCTGTACAGTAGAAACTAATACAACATTGTAAAGCAACTATATACCAATAAAAATTTAAAAATAAAATAAAATAGATGTAAATGTTTCTTTTTTAAAATTGACTTTCACAAAAGCTTAATAAAATTACCCCCATTTTCAAAAAGTATTCTGATAATTCAAGTTCTAGTTATGAATGGTTACCCTGTGTTTTCCCTTTCTTTATGTTTCTTGGTACGTATTATTTTATGCATGATAATATGATTAAACTTCTATGATTAGATTTATTTCAAATAAAATCAACCTAGATATAAAATAAGTAAATAAACATTTAGAAAATATATATATGTATGTATAACTGAATCAGTGTGCTGTACACCTGAAACTAACACAACATTGTAAAGCAACTATACTTCAATAAAAGAGTTAAATAGTAAAAAATTAAGTATTATAAATTATATGATTAAAATATTAAAATTGCATGGTATATTATAAGTATTAAAATTATTATTTTAAAGTTGTGTATCATATATGATAAATTTGCATTTCCAGAATAATTTACTTTTGCTTATGGCAATTGCCTGATTCAATTGTTTCTGATGAACTGTCCCCTGCAAAATAATGTAAAAGTTGGGCAAAATATTTTTTACTGAGAACCAATTAGGCAGCAAGAATTCAGGGGGCCCAAATTTAAAGAGAAGAGGGAGGAATATAGAAGTAGACCCAGGATTTCCTGGCACTTTTTTTCCCAATTCATTTATAGATTCTAATGAAACACACAAAATACCTGGCACAGAGCAGAGGGAGCTGCTGAGAGAGCCAAGAAGCCAAGCAAAGTTTTCAGGGTCTCTTGGAGCTAGGAAGATAAAATTGAACTGTAGCTCAGGGTCTGCCAAGGACAGGCCAGGTCTAGCCTGCTGAAAGCATTCTTATGCTAGAAGAACCTGTTACCTAACAGCACCTGAAAGCCCCTGGTCATCTTCCAGTTAGCAAATCCCATCAGGACATTTACAAAGAAGTCTGATTGGGATAAAAAGAATAATGGCCCATGTGTCCCCATAAGAAAACAGGTAGCAAGTTTCCACCCGCTGTAAAATCATTCCCAAAGGGAATTTCCTTATCTGACAAAGATACAAAAATTCACAGCCAGTACTATATTTTAACCATGAAATATTGCAAGCTTTCTCTCTGAATCTGGAATGAAATAGGGATGCCTGTTCCTGACCAGTGCAACAATGCAAGAAATGGAATAAAAATAAGGATTGGAAAGAAAGAAATGTAAAGTGCTGGGGGGTTTTTTTGTTGTTAATGGCATAGTTATTATATAGAAAATACAATAGTTCATTCAGATACTTCATTGGAATTATGAGTTGACTTTATTGAAAGGTTGCTGGGTAGAAGGACAATATTCATAAATCAGTTACTTCTTTTTATATCAGCAATATTTAATTAGAAAAGGAAAATTTGATCATGATTTTGATTCTTCCCAAATTTATTTGTAGATTCAATACAATTCCAAATAAAATCACAGCATGCATTTTTGAGGGAAACTGATGAACAATGTATAAAATTTATATGAAAATGGAGAAAGCAAATAGTCAAGACAATCTTGAGAAAGAACAAAGTCAGAAGACATACTTCATCACATCTACACTCATTTTAAATCTACAGTGATTACAACAGAGAGTGTTAGTTCAAAGATAGCAAAGTATATCAATGGCACAGAATAGACCACAAACAGAGAAAAGACAGTTTTTCAATAAAAAGTGCTTTGTCAACTGAATACTCAGGCAGAAAAACATGTCTCTTACTCCTACTCATACCATCATAGAAGATCTATCTTAAACGAGCTAAATATGAAAAATACAACAAAATTTCTAGAAAATATTATGGGAAAATATGCTTTGGGGGTTGGCAAACATTACTTGTTTAAGGCACAAAAGGCACTAGCTATAGGGACAAGATTCATAAATTGGACTGCCTTAAATTAGGAACATGTGCTACATTCAAATATGTCATTTAAAAAAGTAACAAAGCAGTCACAGAGAGGACCAGATGGTCTCTCCATGTATCCAACAGAGGACTCAGATCCAGAATACATAAGCAACTTCTACAAAAACGCAGACAACATAATAGGAGAAAGACCAAACAGAGGATGTGCTCAACATCGTCAGAAAAATGCAAATTAAAAGCACAGAGAAGCACCAATACACACTCACCAGAATGTCTAATAAAAAAAACCCTAAAAATACCATGTACTGATAAGGACGGGGAGCAAGTGGAATCTAATATTCTGCTGGTGGGAGTGTAAAGGAACATAATCACTTTGGAAAATTATCTACTAATGTTGAACATTAGGACTAAGAAAGTTCATCCCTAGGTGTATATCAGTCAGAAATATGTATTTATGTACACCAAAAACAAAAGCAGGAACTATGTACAAGAATTTTCCTAGCATAGTTATTAATAATGATTATTATTAGGAAATTACGTTTCAGTCCAAATGTCCATCAGCAGTAGAATGGGTACACGAACTGTGGCACAGTCACACAATGATACTCGCAGGAACAAAATGAGCAAATTCTGCTACTTGCAACATCATGGTTGGGTCACATAGTATAATGTTGGGGAAAATAAGACAGGCAGACTCACAAAAATCACATGATGTGTTTCCACTTAAGAAAAGTTCAAAAGCAAATAAAACTCTCTATGGTGTTAGAAGTCAGTGGCTTCCAGAGGGCATGGAAGAGATTGGGCTTCTGGGTAGTGAGATTTTTGTGAAAATTCATCAGGCTATGTACTTATGATTTATGACATATTTGCATATGTGTCTATACAAATATTTATTTTAAAATAAGAAGTTGCCAAGCTTAAACACTGTAACTATAATATTTAAGATCTGGAAGAAAAGTTAAGAAGCATCTTATTCAAAGGTGCTGTTCTATGGGTTGGACACTGAAATGCAGTGACTAAATGGAATGTCTGTGGTTGAATCCATGACAGAACTGGAGTAGAACGAGGTCCCTGGGGTTTTCCGGTACATGGAGCACCTTTCAGCTTTCCCTGTCAATTTAAACCACTTGTGTTCTCTTCAGTTTTAAATGCCTTTTCCATAAATGATGAAAGGTAAGAAGTCCCAGCAATTGATATAGAAAGGTAATTCCTTAAAGAAACTTGCTAGTCTGTGCTGTCATTTATGTAAAAGACTAAAAGAAAATTCTCTCATGATTCATTCAACTCTGACACTCTGAAGTGTGATCCCCTAATACACATTCATCCTACCTATGTGGGAGATGAGCAGTGCAAACATATATATTATCTCGAGGTTTACATTGTTCCTCAGAGAAGCAGTGATGATACGACTGCACAGTGATCATTATACTTACTAATAATAACATTAATGATTTCTAAGTATGTGAATCTCACATCTTTTAATTGGAGACTTCCTCATGCATAAAACCTGAATTTTCTTGTATCAATCCAGCAGTGATGAAGAGCTCAACTAAGGGAGCCATCTCTCCCAGACAGTTGGTGAGTGCCCAGAAATCACTGCCTGCAGAGGTTATGATTCAGGAGAGTGAAGGTATAAGAGAGATTTGCATTTCAGGTAGTTTTTCTTAGCATGTTAATATTTAAGGTACATGTTTAATTATATTCTCATTTTCTTTTGGGGCTGAGTAATGAGATGATGAATTGCTATTTTGAGAACCATTTTGTTCATAGATAGCATTTCTATTTATGTCTGCTTTTATTAATGTGATTCACACCACCCAGTTTGTTGTGCTACACATTTCTTTCAGTTCTTTCAGCACAAAATGTCATTAAGAGTGGAATTTACTGAACTCTGTGCCCAGCGCTGTGCTTGGACATGACCCATGCCCATTTCCAGCAGGGCCAGCTGAGAGTGTTCCTGGGCCTCAGGGGACAGGAAAAAGGATAAGAAGCTTCAGGTGTCTTCCCCATATTCCAGCCCCCATGCCTAATCTCCCAATGCAGACTACCCAGGAGTCTTCCTGACCTTCACCACTGTGTAGGAAAATGAAGAGCTTCCAAATGGCCCTGAGCCCACCAATCCAGGTGGTCTTGTCTTCTCATAAGTCCACATGACAGCCAAGCTGCCACCTTGCTGCCTTTTCCCTAGAAGAGAGGAAGGAGAAGTAGAAGGTAATTTAATCTATTCATCAATTGAGTCAACAAAAACATTCAGTGCTAGCTATGGACTGGGCATTTCACCATGTGCAGGAGATGCAAAGTTAAGTCATAATAGTACTTGCTTTCTAGATCCACAGCTCATGGAGAGGACATATGGAGAAACAAGTGCTTACCAAATATTTAATCATGATGAGTGGAATCAATAGATTATTTCAGATCCTGCCTGATCAAGCTGGAGTCCTCCTCCTGAGTGCAGCAGAGCTCAGCACAGAACAGAGGCTGGTGCCAGACCATGGTCAGCCATCTTCTTCCCAGGAGGGCATGCACCCCTCACTCTCTGCCCCCTACATGAGGCATCAACACCAGCCTGAAGTCAGTCAGCAGTTCACAGACAATCTCTTGCCCTCATCCTGAGGGTCTCCAGTCTCCTGAAATCGGTTCTGTTTCTCCTCATCCATTCCCACTAGCAATCTCCAAGCAGAGGAACTGTAGGAGGCCTTGGAGCTCACCAAGTCACATAACCCTAGCAATGGAGGAAATGGGCCTCTTAAGGCTAAAGGGCATTGCCAGAACAGTGGTTACCAACAGAGTCAGAGTAAGAAGTGAAGATTTCCAGGTTTCTTATTTACAGCACAGCTGTTCTCTTTTACTTATTTGTGTCTGACTGTCACCAAGAAAAAAAATTCTCTATTTTAAATTATGGAAAATATAACTGCTGCCTCATCAGGTGGACCCTTCAAAATGGAGGGCATTTTGTACATAGCATATAAGATTTCTATTGTCAAACAAAAAACACACCCACGTTTAGGTGAGGAGAGACTTTATTCAAAAGGATTATTGCAATTAGTGTTTCTGAACCCAAGTTCATGTGTTCAATGCACAATGAGACCAAATAAACCAAAACGCCAGCAATTAGAACAGAAAAATGTTTATTGATCAAGAGGGAACCAACTGAGAAGATGGGAGACTTAAGTTTGTCTCAGATTCATCTTGCTGGCTGGCCAGGGCTTAAGGTTTCTAAAGGCAAAAAGGGAAAAAAGGGAAGGTGGGTCTCAGAATGCATGATCAGCTCATTCACAATTCTCCAGTTGGTGCATGGTGAGGTAACAGGTTGATGTTTCAGGAGTCAACATCATCAGCCTTCTGATCCCAACAGATCTGGTGTCTACCTACATGCTCGTGGTCAGCAGTTTCCATCTGGTAGGAGGCTTGTTTCTTTTCCTTTTTTTTTTCCCCCAACATTTTGTATCTTTAATAACATACACAATGGTTACCAGCCATATTCATAACAAAAGTTATTCATAAAATGTATCTATAAATAACATTTTTTCCTTTTTGGTGTGAAAAGCTTGAGAATGTCCCAGTGTAGGGGGGTGGTTGTTGAGGGGGACAGGGGTTTGAAATAGAGAACCTGGCTTCCCCAAAGCCTAAACCCCCAAATCCCCTCCCTCCACCTCGGCCTCAGCACAACCCCTCAGTAGGAACAGGGATCAGAGGGTCTGTATGACTCTGGGGCTGGGATGAATCTCTTGCTTATGATATAGTGTTCCACTTAAGTGAGGTCATGACAGAATAAGGAGTGGGGGTAGAGTAATGGTGAAAGAAAAGGGGATAAGGGTGGGGAAAGAAACCAAAAACCATCCCCTTTCCTTTATTCCTTACCCTCAAGTCTTTCAGCAACCAGACCTGGGAGTGGAGAAGGGTTTGTGTCAGTGGAGGAAGAAGACATTAAGGTAACAGACTTCCTGACCTCACTGGCTGCCCTGGCTCCCAGCCTTCAACCTCTGCATCTGGGGAGCCAGGGCTGGGGGGAAGTCTGGGAAGGGCTAGGGAGATCTGGAGGAGGGGGCTCTGCCCTCTCCCCTCATAAAATTCAGGCTCCCCCTACCACTTTCTTGGCCCAGAAAGAGGCCTGGGGATTCTAAAAATGAGAGGGAATTATCAGAGAGGAAAAACAGTTAAGAACTATGTAAATATGTATCATAAATAGGCCTAAGAAATTAATTGCAGAGAACCTCTGATAAACGGCAAAAGGAGGTGAGTGAGAGGAGAGTGGCTCCTGTCCTCGGGGAATGATGGGAATGGGGAAGGAGAAGAAGGCAGCAAGGAGGTGAGGGGGGTGGGGAGGGAGAGAGAGACAGAGAGACAGAGAGAGAGAGAGCGCGCTCGGGCAGACAGACACTCTCCTCTCCTCACCCGCCTTTATCTCCTCAACTCCTCTCAAATAACGTTCAGGAGAGCAGATTATCTACCTCACTCATCTCTCCCCAAATGTCAGATTGTTCTGAGCAGGCCCCACAAGATAGTGGGTCAGTGAGTCTCTGGGGGAGACTGTTTCCTTGGGAGGGGCAGGTGGCCAGCAGTCTGGAGGAGGCAGGGGTGGGATGGGGCCAGGTGGGGGATGAAGGAGGGAAGGAGGGGGCAGGCAGGCTGGCCAATCTCTGCCCCCTTTATCCTGGCTCCCCCCTACCTCCCTGGGCCTCAGCAGAGATCCCTCGACGGGCCTGGGAGTGAGCAAGGCGTGTGCCAATGTTAAACAAAAGCTAAAAGGGTGAAATAGTAGAAAAATATTAGAATGTATAGCTGAGCCAGCCCACCCTCTCACTGTCGCAGAGAAGCCCATTGGGGGTTGGCCCCTGTCTGCTGCCCAGGGAGACTATGAGTGTGCTGGGCTGTGGGTCCCGTCAGATGGTGGAGGTTTTGTCTGTCCCATCTGTGGTAAGAAAGGGAGGAAGGGAGGAAGCTCAGGAGCTGGTGGGAGGCCCAAGAAAAGGTGCTCAGGTAGCCTGTCATCCCAGTCAGGCCCTCCCTGGAGTCCGGCCTCCCCTGTGGACCCCTCAGGATGACTCTGGCTTGCTCAGTTCAGAGGTGGAGACACTGCTGTGTAGGTGGGAGGTGGCTCAGGGAAAGAGGAAATGCTCACCACCCAAGGCGTGTTCTGTCATGTTCAGACACAGAGACTCCAGAGTGGGATTGATCTCCAGGTCAGGCCCAGGGACTGGGCAGTCTGGAGGGAACATGAGAATGGCCCGGGGGGACAAGTGGACCGGGAGCGAGTGGGTGCGCCGCACAGAGCTGCAGCTCTGGCTGGGCATGCTGTTGTTGCCACCAGGGTTGGCGAACCACAGGTTCTGTCGACCCTGTCCCCCAAGGCTGGGGCTGGTGAGGGCATGTCAAGGGGAGATGCCCCAATACCCGAGGGGCTCAGAAGGCCCATTCTGCCAGGCAGAAAGGCCCAGGGAGGCATTGGGAACTGCCGCTGGGTCCGCCGGGCCACCCCCATCCCTACAGAGCCAGCTATGGGGAGTGAGTTGGAGCCGAATGCCCAGCCTTTCTGCTGCCGGTGGTTCTGCATCTCTAGTGTGGCTTTGTGTAGGAAGGTGTGGAGGAGCTTCAGCATTTGCTGTTTCCAGGACAGCAGCCATTTCTTCTGTGTCTCCGTGAAAGCCTCATGAGTAAGGCAGTTTTCGATGAACTGGAGGTAACTGGTGATTCTTTCCTCATCTGGTCAGGACACTAGCAGCTGTGTGCATACTTTGCCCATCACCCGTGTAAACTGACTGGGGATGTCTCAGTCAGCGCCGGGAGCCAGGGCTGGCTCACTGTCACCAGTGGGAGCTGGAGCTGGTGGAGGGGGTAGCCCTCTGCAGCTGGAGGGTCCTTGACCTCACTACCCTTATCTGTGCCAAGGTGAGCCAGGGGAGGCTCTGCACCTGGCAGCAGTGGCTCCCCCCCAGCCCCTGTCCTTGGCAGTAGAGGTGGTGGTGGTGGCAGCAGCCACAGTGGCCTGGAGGACACTGTAGGCCTTCATGGGGGTGATGATGATCTGCTGTATCTCCTGCAGAGCATTTGGCAGATTCCCTTCCAGCACATCCTTCTCCAGGGATTTGAGGACACTCTGCCTCTCTCGTAGCTTCTGGATGCTCAGGGCTATCTTGTGGCAGACACCTTTGGTCACATTCTGAGACTCCAAGTGCTGCTCAGTCAGTGTCATCATCTCCTCATAGCTCATCTGTGAGAAGAGGGCCGTGTACTTGTGGAAGCAGAGGCTCTTAAGCCACGAGGGCACATCTTTCATGCCACTGCCGTCCTCCTGGAAAGTGTTCTGGCTGGAGCCCTGCTCCTCCATCTGCTCACTGCCAGAGGAGGCCACACTGCTCTGGGGCGAGAGGGGTGCGTGGTCGGGCATGGTGAAAGCAGCCCAGGCCCTAAGTTCCTCTGGACTCGGCCACTCACCAGAGGCCTGGGGCTTCGTGGGGATGAGCAACATGGAGTGCTTCAGTGGGCTGGGGTGGATTTGGCAGGGGAGACCTGCATTTGTGTTGCTCCCAATACTGTTGATGGCTGGCAGCACTGAGCTGGGTGGGTGGAAGGGCATTTGTCCATTTTCCTTGGGTGGCTTGTCCTGCCAGGCTGGTCCTGCCTCCCCAGGGCCCAGCTCTGCAGGGTTGCCCCACTCATTTGAGCCCTGGCTTGAGTGGTAGGTGGGCTCAGGCTGGGTGCGGAAGCCACTAGCTAGCTGGTCTTCCAAGTGGCTCAGCCAGAGGGCCAGCTTACTGTGGTCCTCCAGCGTGGTGGCCGGGTGGATGAGGGCATAGGAGAGCACCTCGTGGCTCTTCTTGATGAAGGCATTGCTCTCAATCGAGTAGGCCAGCCATTTCTGCAGCATCCTCATGTACTCCTATTTGGCCTCTGTGTTACCCAGCTGAAGCAGGGGTAGGTGGGACAGCAGGAGAGACACCACCCTCTCTTTGGACTCCGGCTGCCACTGGCTGACAATGGCAACACTGTTGGCCTCTGACTCCAGCAGGTGAATGTCATTGTAGTCTGCCAGTGAGTGCTCCAGGCAGAGCTGCAGGAAGTGGGCCTGGATGTGGGTGACCAGTTTCAGAAGTGACAGCAGGGCCACTGTCTGATCACACTCATTCCATTCCTTGAACCAGCCAGCGAGGATGCCCACATGGTCTCGGAACATCATGGTGCCAGGCCTGGGGCCAAGGTGGGGGGGACAGTGGTGACGAGGGCCAGTGCTGTCACATGGTCTCAGCTCCAGGTTCCTGTTACCTCTCCCCTGAGGGCCAGGGCTTGAGGACGTTCCCTGGCATGGTGGCAATGGGTGGTGAAGGGAGGAGGACACCTGCTCACGTTGGGAGAGGTCTTGGTCTAGCCACTCCTCTCCAGGCTCCTCAACAGATCCTCAGTGGGACAGCTGAACAGAGTGAACTGGCCTGGCTGTCAATTCCTCACAGGCTAACTCCAATCGATTGGTAGTGGCTGTCTGGAACACTGCAGTGAGAAGGGTCCACCTCAGCCTCCGCTGCTGCTGCTGCCCTGGCCTCCTCAGGCAGCCGCCACTGCCATCACCCCCTTTCTGGCCCACGAACTCCCTTCCCTCCTCCCACACGGACCACCACTGCCACCATTTTCCGGGAGTCTTGTTTCTTAAGAGCAACTTAGGAATGTGCATCAGACAGTGTTATATATGCCCTTCATGGAGGAACTAAAGATTTTGTGACTCTGCTATACTACAGCTGATCTATTATTTAAATTGTTCCCAGTTATCCTGGCCCAACTGCTATCCTTTGTTATTTCATATTCACATTCTTCTAATCGTTAACTCTAGAGCCAACCTTTTGAGACTCAGGGAAGGCCTGAGAGACTAAAGCAAAAACTTTTTACTTCAAAAGATGGGGACACAGCACCTGGAATATGGCTTCAATCCTCCCTTTTCTTTGATACTTCTTAATCCTGAGGGTGACAACTGCTTTAGCTACTTCCTGCTGAACAAGGGTGAAGTTAAAAATGGTGAGGATTAGAGGAAAATCACAGACTTTGTTTTCAAAGAATTTTCTTTTCCCAAACGGCACTCTTGAATCCTGCAAAATAAGCAGTCTTTCTCTTTCTTTTCCCTGGCTTGCCATTGTTTCTTTTTGTAATCACAACTCAATAGGAAAAATAAAAAGATTAATATAGAAAGGGGATGGGGCTTCCCTGGTGATGCAGTGGTTGAGAATCCACCTGCCAATGCAGGGGACATGGGTTCAAGCCCTGGTCTGGGAAGATCCCACATGCTGCGGAGCAACTGGGCCCATGAGCCACAACTACTGAGCCTGCACGTCTGGAGCCTGTGCTCCACAATAAGAGAGGCCACAATAGTGAGAGGCCTGCACACCACTATGAAGAGTGGCCCCCACTCGCCGCAACTAGAGAAAGCCCTCGCACAGAAACGAAGACCAAACACAGCCAAAAATAAATAAATAAATAAATAAATTTATTAAAAAAAAAAAAGAAAGGGGAATGTACAAGCCTTTTACATAATCAAAAGGTCCTGGTCATGGAAGTGGCAAGAAATCCAACCTATGACACCTGAACAAGTATTTGTGTCATCTTTAGTTAACTGTATTATCTTTTTTCCTCCCTTATATAAAACTATTTGAACTCACAGCTCTTTTGCACTTTGTTGAAGTACCTGTTGAACTAGCTCAGAGTCTTCCTCTAGCTTATCTTTTGGCTAGCTGTCTTCTACCTCTATAACTGAACTTGGGGGCTTGAATTCTAATTCCTGGCATATGTAATCATCAGTATCTGTGTTGTCTCAGATTTTATATTTTTTCTACTAACTCTAGTTTTCCAACTGTGCTATAATTGTACCAGATTCCCATGTTATTCATTTGGAAAGTGTTGTTGTTTTCATGTAAATCAGGCAAAATTACCTACTCATTGCTGGTGACTTCCAGCAAATTTTCCCTTTCTCATATACCATATGTTGTTCTGTACTGGCATCTTTACTTTGGGCCAGGTTAGAGTGGTCTCTGAGTCCCACTGAGTATTAACGGCACAACCTAATATTGCTTTTTGGGGTGCAACTTAGCATTAACACTGGCATCCAGGTTTGGGGCTCAGTTTTCTTGTCTAATAGGGCACAACAGATCCCCACAGGTAATATGCATTGTTTTTGGAAGATATTCCCCATACCAACTAGCTGAACTACTTGGTATAGCTGCTTTTGACTAACTCAAGGAACTGAAGTAGTCAGCTGGCAATGATGAAGGTTACAGTTGCCACACATAACATCCCATAGCTTTCAGGGGCCATAAGTCTCCCAGATGAGCCTCTGGCTTTCTGCTTCCAGTATGATGGACCAATGTTTGGATGTCATTTCTGATTCTATAGTTACCTTGAGGCCATAAGGTTGCAGTTGGCAGCTGCTAACAGATATTGTTTTGAGAACAATAGTTGGTGGTGTACTTGAGTCTGATACAGTTCAGAAAATTCAAGTTTTCAGTAATACAGGAATGTGTCTAAAATCACATCTACAACGGCCATCCTGCTCTATTTTGGATGCCTGAACCACAGTTACTCTATTTTGATTTTTAAATGCATTTTTCTTAATACTTAAAGCAGATGTACAATGCATGTTGAATAAGCCACAAACAGACTCTTTTGATTAATCTAAATTAAGTCATGTAGAGCCAGAATGACTTCTGCATACCTCAATATGTGAAAATTTCTCTTATCATTTCCCCTTTTTAATTGCAAATCTTTCAATAGAAAGCATTGATGATCAAACTATTTGTCTCTCAATGACAGGGTGGTTGCTGCCTGCCCTCGGTCCATCATGTATCTTGGTGTTAGACTTCCTTTTTGTGTGTTCATGTATATATATTTCCCTAGTTATCCACACTGGGAGTAAACTAATCAGACATAGTGAACAAGCACAGAGGTATGTTAATGGGGAGACATTTTAGAGGCTATACATTTTATCAGTTATACCAAATTGTCACTCAAATATTGTACATTTGCTTTTAGCAGTAGACTTAAAGCAAGCAGTGCTATATGTCATGAGTAGTTATACTCTGAGGCAATTTCACTAGAGAATTCTCTTTTCCTCCTGAACACTGTGGCAAAAGTGTAGTTAGAAGTAAAAAAAAATAACTTTCAATTTTGATAGGGAAACAAACATTTGGTAAATGGTTCAATTGAATTAGTAGGATGGGTCTTACTGGCCTGGTCCAGATTCTTAGGTCAGCTGTCTACAGAAGTTGTTGTCTTCTTCTCATCTTGGTGAGAAGGTCAGCAGTCATTTGAGATCAGCAGTCCTTTCTATAGATCAGCCTTGTACAGAACCCTACTTAAGAGGGAAATATGAATTCAAGGGTCATTTCCCTTCAGTTTCATTGTGCAAGAGGTATTGGTTTGGCTGTAACATCTTATGGAAAAACCCGAACGAACTTTTTGGCCAACCCAATACTTAAGAACACGTGATAAGTGTCCTTTCATCTAGGTTGCAGAAAGAGTCCTTTAAATGATGTCTTTTCCAGTATGCATAATCCCTGGTTGCAGGTCATGGGGCTTCTGATTTTCATCTAAAGATAGATTACTATGACCAGCTTCAGAAACAAGCTTAGAATAGCCTTTTAATAGTTCAATTAAACTTTACAGTAATGTAACATAGCAACAAGAAGCTATCTGGGAAGTGAGTCTTAGGCAATAAATACTGTCCTCAACTAACAAAATTAGTATTTAATGTCTACTGAAACATAATCTTTTTCTCTCTAAACTTATCCTCATTTCTACTAAATAAAGTCAAATTATGATTAATTTGTTTGCAAAATAAGTCTGGTTTCAATAAGTTGGCCTGATTACTTACATAAGTGTAATTTTACATAAGTGTAATTGATCATATTGGCTCTTAAAAATTGGCTGTTCTGGAAATTTTCATAAGGAATCTCAAACTGAATCTTTAAAAGGCCTCCCAAGGCCGGGAAAGCCATGCCAAGGGCTTGCCACAGATTCAACCTGCAATATCTATAGATTTGGATGAATTCCTCTCTTCTTGAGATCCCCAAAATAACTTGAGATTCCTGCCCTGTCAGGAGGTGACCTTCCTTATTCACCTGATAATGCTGCTGGGAACCTAGGAGTTTCCCATTTCTGGGAGGATTGGGTAGAGAGAAACAATAGATGTTTCAATTCTAGTTACAAAGGTATAATTTACCAAGTTTTTTTTTTTTTTTTTTTTTTTTGGCTGCTTTGGGTCTTCGCTGCTGCGTGCAGGCTCTCTCCAGTTGTGGCGAGCGGGAGCTCCTCCTCGTCGCGGTGCACGGGCCCCTCACTGTGGCTGCCTCTCCTGCTGCGGAGCACGGGCTCCAGGCGCACAGGCTTCGGCAGTTGTGGCACGTGGGCTCAGCAGCTGTGGCTCACGGGCTCTAGAGTGCAGGCTCAGTAGTTGTAGCGCACGGGCCCAGTTGCTCCACGGCATATGGGATCTTCCCGGACCAGGGCTCGAACCCATGTCCCTTGCATTGGCAGGCGGATTCTTAACCACTGCGCCACTAGGGAAGTCCAATTTACCAAGTTTTAATAAATCATAATTAGCTTAAGGGGAAAGGTTCCTTACATCTGGAAAACACAGATTACAAGCTAGTAATATTTCATACAAAAACAATAAAAATTATAACAATATTTACCAGCTCATCCAATCCTATGTAACCAATCCTGATCTTAATACTTTGTTAACAGTTTTATGAAGCCATCAGCTTTTCCATTAGGATTCTTTAATTTCTTACCCAATTCAGAAGTATGATCTGAAGGTTATCAGAAACATGTACATGTCAAAAAGTCCTTTCTACAAATTGTTTTGAAGATGAAGCATTTCTCCAAAAACATCAGTATGAAACAATAACTGTCTATGAATGACAAAAGACTTAAAAAGACACGGTTAAAGATCTGATTACAATGCAATTGACAAAGAAATTGCATTGGTTATTACTGTGACATACAACACTTTAAGATAACAACTAGAATTATGACTGATAACATTATACTGGGACCTATCCAAATTTTAGAATCTTATATAATTTATATTAATGACATTTACCTGTATAGTACAATCTAGGAAGGTTTATCACCACTTATTTGATAATGCTTCCCATGCAATTAAACCTACTAAATAATCCTAATTAGCTTAATATTCCTCCCTGAGATGTCTCAGGGGCCTTTTGAAATGTCCCAAGGTTAGCTAGAGGTCAAAAGAAATTCATTTAGAATTTGATTTGAGGAAGTTTGTCAAAAATATCAAAAAGTTTTCAAGATACCTGGTCAAGTAAGATCATAGGTCACTTTGAAACAATACTTATTCACTTAACCCAAGTGACAATAAAAGATTTCAAAGATTATAATAAATTACCTAAAAGGCAAAGAAACACATAATCTGTTATTAAAAGCAGCATTCCAAGAAAACTGTGTTCTCCTGACAGAGAGAGAAACCAAATCCAGTCATGCAACAGCTTACTTTTAATAACAAAATTCACTTACTTAATTAAATTCAATCTATACTTAGACAATCCTGACCATGCATAAAACTCTTTTCCCTGGGTTCCTTTTCCACAAACTTTCTCTAACTTTCTGTATCCATATTACTTTCTCCCTTATTTTCTTCCTGTCCAAATTATTTTCTTTCCCCTTAACAAAATGCATATCAATTTCTCACACCTTCTTTCACTGAAAACACACATCCTACTTCCCTTGCATGTTGAAATGTTTCCTTATTATTTTAATAGTTTTAATTACATATTTTAATTAGAATTCTCAACTCTTAAATACCTTAATTTCTGGTGAAAACTAAGAAGCAAGCAATTGTGAACACACCAGAATTTCTTGATTGGCAAACTTATGAACATATTCTATGACCTCTAAAAACATACATTTTCTTATAACATAATTTCTTTCCTCAATGTGGCACAAGGTGTGTGTACAATAAACTCAAACATTTGGTTTTTCCTCATAAAAAGACAATATCAAGTAAACTTAGACTTGTCTAGCAATCAGTGTTTCAATATTTTATCTTTTTTAAAAAAATGATGTAGACATTCAACAAATTCCCATAATTTAACTTAAATTTAACCAAACTCCAAAGTTTCAAGTTACCAAAAATCTGGAAAATCTAAAGCATAATTATTCCTAGAGAGTTCACCTAAAAGCTTTTATCCTATTTATCTTTATTTCATTACTTATGATAATATTATCATACGAGGTTAATTTATTCTGTTGAAAAATTATACAGAAATAATATGAGCTTATTAAATTTCAGTAAACCTAGGTACAATAAAAGTATTATACTTAATATGGATGATTTTAAAGACATGTCTGTATTAATTAAACCAACAGATTTAAACTTGTTTTCATTCATTGTAATTTAGCTCTAGATCACATGATCCTTTAAATATTTTCAATTAATCTGTTTTATATTTAGAAAAATTTGATTTGTAAACACTTGCTTTCCTTTAAGCCAATTAAATAGAGCTCACTTACTAATTAGTTTTTACATAAGGACAGACTGAACCAGAGATCTCATAGCTTCATTTTAAAACTTAGTCATGAATCTGGCACTTCAATATATAATTTTAAAAATTAGTTTATAAATTTTACCCTATTTTCCCTCTCTATTGTAAAACAGCTCTGATTGCCTGATACTGGCATAGATTATGGATCCATTAATGGGCCACTCTTTCCCTGAATCTGGGTAGTATTGCAACCAGGCTGTATTACAAAGGAAAATCATCTTTTTACATTTCATTTGTTTGCAATTGAAAGTATTCCAATTCTGGAAAATGTACCTCAAAGGGCTGCACTGAGGAAACGAATTCGAGTTTCCCATAGCTGGCACACTTACACACAAGACAAATTCACACGTACCCACAAAGAACAAAATACAACTCCTGCAGGACAGAAACAAAAGAATGAAGTCTAACGATTCCCTTAAATCTCCCAAATGATGGTCTCTTTCTTCAACAATGAACAAAATGCAAATGAAAAGATAGGGAATCATGACCCATGTGTTGTGGTAACTCACCTGGCAAATGCAAAACTGAAAATAACAGCTGGGATAAATTAAGTTTATTCACTTGAGTTTAAAAGTTTTTCTTTTTGTTTTAGGTTCTACTAATTAAGCCAAGGCTGTAGTCTCAGGCAATGTGGGCTGTGTTTGCATCTCAAGGACATATTAAGAGTTGTAACTTCAAGCTTTATCCTAGGAATGCTTTTGTTCTCTCAGGGTTAGAATTTTGAAAAAAAAAAATTATCAAGCCAAGTTTCTCTAACTGCATATGCCAAAAGAACCAGTTCTGGAATGTCAAGAGAGTTTCTTCTTGGTATCTTTCTCCAGAGTCTAAAGAATATTGGGGCCATGTGGTGTTATTTTTAAAAAAATCATCTTTTGTCTTTTCATGGGAGCATAGCTTAAGATTTCCTAATTTTGTAAAATACACCCTAGGGGACTACAAGATGGAATAGAGCCCTGACTTCCCATTTTGTCAAAATGCAAGTACTTACAAACACACACACACACACACACACACACACACCCTTAAACACACAGTTAAGATCAAACAATTCCAATCCCCCTCACAAATGGAGGCCTCCAGACAAACCAAACTGGCCTGACTCCCAGAAGAGGAGCAAACCTGGATCAACTCAATTCTCAAAGAAGAATGAACCCAGACAGAGGTGGAGGGGGGTATTCCTAGCTTCTGTACCCCAGAGCAATCTACCCGAAAACAAAACCAAAGGCTTGCTGAGGTGGCTGGTGCCTGTTGGGAATAGTCCCTCTAAGTTCCCCATGGCAAAGTGGAGCCCTGGAAGCTACTAGGGACTCAAGAAAGAGCTGTCCCCTGGTCAGGGTCAATTCGCCATGGGCACGGACTCCTGGCTGGCTCACCAGAAATTGTTGTCAAAACCAAGTTCATGTGCCTGATTCACTGTGAAGCCAAACAAACTGAAACACTGGAGTATGGAGCAGAGAAAGGTTTATTGAGGGAGATGGCAGAAACCAAGAGGATGGAAGACTTAGGTTTGTCTCAGATCCATCTTGCTGGCTGGCTGGGGCTGATCTATTGTTCAAATTGTTACCAGTTCTCCTGGCCCAACTGCTATTCTTTGTTACTATGTGTTCACATTCTTCCAATCATTAACTCTTGATCCAGCCTTTTGAGACTCAGGGGCCTGGGAGACTAAAGCAAAAGCTTTTTACTTTGGAAGATGGGGACATTGGGGCTTGAATATGGTTCCATTAGGAGGAAGTGACTTTGCAGTAGAAAAAAGGGCTAGTGCCATAGTAGGAGCACTTTGACTGTCAGATCTCAAGACTCTCAAAGGTCAGTCAGAAGAGGATTTTCTGTCACAGGGAGGGGTGAACAAGGCTAGAAAGAATAGGGTCAGGGAGAGGAGTGAGTGGGTGGCATAATCCCATAGTTGAGCAGGAAATGTTCCCAGGTGGGTGTTAAGGAGGGCTGTTTTGTGTTGCAGTGCTCATGGTGGGCCCATATTGAGAGGTCTTGGAGGAAGGCATTTTGTCTGGATTGGTGAGTGAATACAATTAGTTCAGCTGATCATTTATGAGGCAAAGAATGGGAATTTGGAAGGTCTATGTCTGGCCTTATTCTAGATAAACAGTGGGAGCATCCATGAGTCTTGTCTAAGTCACATGCGACAGGTTGGGGGGGGTTTCAGGAAGTCATTTCTAAGAACATAAAGGAAGTTTATTAACTTCCACTGTTTCCAGGAACACTGACTCAGGGAAAGTTTAACATCATCACTATGAATTGCTTCAAATTACTTTTATTCAAGCTTCTTACACAAATTGTTTTGAATAGCATATTGTTCATTATTGTTACATGATAAACATTTATCATCATGTGGAACAGCTCAGAGCCACATAAGCAGCATCTGGATCAAGCTACATTTTCCAAGGGACTGGACATTCAGCAATGATTTAAACTTGTTTTTATTGACCATTTCTTTTGCCAAAAATAATGATTTTAATAAATACACACTGAAGACATATCTGAGTTGCCTGTGTATAATAAATTCTGCAATGATGTATTAACCCACAAACATTTTTTTTTTCTTTTTTGAGGTCAGGCCACATGCAAGGGCCTCTGAGTAGTCTGGTTGTATCAAAGAGCTTGCCAACACTTAGTAGCAGCCTCAGGGAGAGATTGAGTAGGGAGAAAGTGATGAAATATGGGTTTCTTTGTGAAAGCTCCTAAAGGGCAGGGGTTGACTGTTTCCTGTTTCTTCTGTACACACCTCATGGGGCTGTGTATTAGATTAGGTACTTAATTAGAAAGCTTGTTTTTAATTCATCCACAGCATAAAATGTCCTCAAAAATAGACATTCCAAAGGAATTCATTTTGCCACCTCTTAGTTCTGTTTCTTCCATTTGGCAGGACAGGGTGCACACACACCCAGTCTTGATGGGCCACAAGTGGTGTGCAAGATGAGGATTGTGCTGCTGCTTGCTGCAGAGACTAACAAGGGGAATTAACATTCTGCCACACTCTTGAGAAAGGGGCGGGGGCAGACTTTATTCCCGTTGACTTCAGGCCACCTTGAAAAACATCAGCTATAATCCAACAAAATTAACGTGCTTATCAATCATCCCTGTTTCCGGTTTCCTGAGCACCAGAGCAGAGAGCATTTTGAAGGGCTTAGTTGAAGTTTCAGCTTTTGTCTTCCTCTGTCTTTCCACAAAGCTAATTTCAGAGCAGGAGCAATGGGTCTAGGACAAGTTCATATATGTTACAAATGGTTTGCCTTTGTGTCAGGTCTAAAAGCACTGCAGGGTCTAGGGGTCTATGAATTGGTGAGTTCAGCAGCTAAAAAACTGCTGTTCATAGGCAAAGGCCAGGAGTTCTATCACCACACAGACAATGGATTTCAATCAAAAGCCCCTGTTCTTCAGGCCCACTTTATGTCCTGATAGTGCCTGGTAAATGAATTCCATTAACCACAGCAGGGGAAGGAGGCTTCTTCCGTTTGGTCTTGGTAGGACTCCTTCCCAAAACCAGCACCCCTCTCCCCCTCTAGACCTATCAGCCTCTCGCTCTACAGCCAACCCACTGATGCTGCCTTTCCACCTGCACACTGACGAGATCTCTGTTTTTATGTTTTACCAGCTTCTTCCCCTTTCACAAATGCTTCCCTGGAACCATTTTCCCCATGAAAGTTTTCATTGATTTCCTACCACTGTAGGATCCATAAAGGACCTTTTCACTGAAGGTCAGTGAAAAGCCAGTCCCTCTGCAGCTGGCTGAGCCCATTCACAACACAACGTCTGTGCCTTATTTTAGTGTCCCTTAGTACTAAGGAAATGCTGGTGTAATGGGAGAAAAAAACTAAAAACAGTGATTAAAATCTAGTGTTCTAGCCCTCTTCCCACCTCACCCTGGGCATCTGAGACTGTTTGCATCTCTGAGAGAGGGACCACCAGGGAGGGAGAAGGTGGTCTTTTCATAAGTTTACATAAATAAGGTGTAAAAAAAAGAGCAACATTTAAAGGAAGTAAAGGCAGGATTGTGGGAATTTTACATTGAAAATGTAAGACTGGCAGGGACTAGAAGATGAATCCAGGGAGGCTGGAGGTGGGTGGGGAAGGAATGGGCTGAGGGTGGGGCATTTGGGAGCCTGAGAGGAAGACAGAGCTCAAGGGCCAGCCGGTGATAGAGACAGGGAGAAGGATGGAGAAAAAAGGATTTGCTTCTTACAAGTTCTGCTGTGGATTTTGCATTGGCTCTTTTTTTCTCTTAAGAGGCTGGTTGGGGAAGCAACTATCGTGGGACCTGTCGCCCCTCCCTGGAATTGCACCTCTAGTGCCCTAGGCTGGGAACATTGTCCTGGCCTTAAGGGCTTCTTCCTCATTAGAAGAAAGCTTTCTCTGTCCTGGGGTGCATTTTGTGTGGATGAAGTTTGCGGTGAACTTCCTTGCTCTGCTTAAGAGTGTGTGTCATAAGACACCTGGCCAGCTGCTAGTTTATCTGCCTCTGTGGGAAGGGGACAGGGTCTTTGCCTGCAGCAGGAGAGAGGGTCATTCAGTTTGTCTCCCGTAGTTGGTATCTGGAGAGACCCACTGGCATGGGAGACCATTTCACACCACAGACCAGACCTAGATCTTGCTGAGTCTCTTCTCCATGAGTAAAGTGTTGTTCCAACCAGTGCTTTGCTTGTTAAGCTCTCTTTAGCAACTCCAACCCCACAGGAGAGACAGTGGATGTGGCCTGCAGTGGGGAGATCACTACTTGTGGTGGGCAGCCTTGTACTCCTCACTTCCATGAAATTGGACCCTCACCAGGGCTCGGCAGCTGGAGCTTCCTGTGGGACAATGCAGGTAAAGATTTATATCTTGTATTCAGATATTTATATTTATATTGAGATATTCTCAGTTGCAAGATGGGTTTTACTTGAATGTTGTTCTATTTAAAACAGGGTGACGTGAGGCCCTGTGGTTATACAATTGCAACTGGCAAGGGCAAACACAGACCCTTTAACTTCTTGTTCTTCATCTCATGATTGATTAGCAAAGATTAAAGCTGTTTCTCATGACTGATCAGCTAAAATTATAACTGAGACTTCCACTTTCATAAAACAAGTCCAATTGTAAGTCACTCCACCTGCAGCTTGTTTACTCCTCACTAAAAACAGCAACTCCACCATTCTGAGACACGCTGATCTGTGGATCTGGCGTGGTCTCCCCATTGCAATAGCCTAGATAAAATCAGTCTCCCTACTTGCCCAACTTTTGTCTTTGACACAGTGAAGGAGATAGCAGCACGTTTCTAGGACAGCTGGGATGTGACCTTCTCCCTTCAATATTCCATTCATTCATCTAGCTTTATCTTCTGATGAACCAATATCTGAAGTCCTCCCCTTGGCCTACAATCCTGCAGGGTCAGACCCAGGATTCCTCTTCCCTTAGCTCACTCTGCTGTGACAAGAACACATCAACATACCCTTGCCTGGGTGGCCCACTTCCTGAGCACTCGTCTGCTCCTTCCTTCTCCAGACATCTCCACATCTGGTCCCTCACTTTGTTTCTGCCCAGATGTCCCCTCCCCAACCGACCTATCTAGAACTGCTGACTGCATTTTTCTTCCCACCACTGCCTGAACATATTTATTTAATCTGTTCTCTGCCTCCCTTGAAGATAAACACCTTTAGGGCAGGTGCTTAGAAAATTGTCCAGCACAAAGAACAGACTCAGTAAGTGCCTGTCACTCACCTGCAGAGAGGAGGACCCCCCAGTGCAGCTAATGCACCAGCACAGGTAAGGAATGGTGTTGACAATGACATAGGGTCAAGACCATGTAATGACATGGGAGATTTTGATTTTATAAAGTAGAGCAAAACCATCAAATCTGTGCTTATAGTTACCTCTAGTGGTGGTGGTGGGGATGTTATTGGGAAGGTAGAGAGTAGTCTTGGGTTATATGCAGTATTTTTTTCAAGTAAACTGAGTAGGGCATACACGGATATTCGTTATATTTTCCAATTTTTCTATGCCTGAATTATTTATAGTAATAAAAAGAGAGTAAACTGGAAAAGAGAAGATGTAAATGACACAGAAGAAAACTGTTTCAAAAAGTTTTAGGGGGGCTTCCCTAGTGGCGCAGTGGTTGAGAATCTGCCTGCCAATGCTGGGGACATGGGTTCGAGCCCTGGTCTGGGAAGATCCCACATGCCGCAGAGCGGCTGGGCCCGTGAGCCACAACTACTGAGCCTGCGCGTCTGGAGCCTGTGCTCCGCAATGGGAGAGGCCGCGATAGTGAGAGGCCCGTGCACTGCGATGAAGAGTGGCCCCCGCTCGCCAGAACTGGAGAAAGCTCTCACACAGAAACGAAGACCCAACACAGCCAAAAATAAATAAATAAATAAATTTATAAAAAAAAAAGTTTTAGGAATAGGGTAGTGGCTAGAGGAAGATGATGATTTTTAAGATGGGATTAAATGGAAGTTCCATAAAATTAAAGTCTTTTGTTTGTTTGTTTTTACTTTCCCACGTTTAGAACCTAGAAACTTTGCCCACAACATAAAAAACATTAAATAAGTACTTTTAAATGAATGAATGTGTAAATGAATGGGTGAGTGAATGAATGAAGCCTATCAAATCATGTCTATTTGTGGGTGGAAGTGGTGTGGTAGATGATGCAGAGGAGAGCAGTTTCTTATTAGAAAAAGTGAAGCTTATGAGAAAATGAGGGATCAAGATTCAGAGCATACATGGAGGCCTTTGACAAAGCCAGAGGCACTGATTTTATTCTGTAAGACAGAAACTTGGATCTAGCTGCAGAGAAATTTGTAAAGTTACTGATGACAATGTTCTTCTTTGAAGGTTTCCATGTACTCAGTGAAGTAAAATTGGGAGTGGGGGTTGATAAATTGTGAGGGCTTAGAGGAGAGGAGGCCTGGAATCTCCCAGAGCAAAGGAACGTGAACTTCCTAGGTGAGCTGTAGCTCTTCCCTCTGACTCAGAGGCTGATCCCTCCTTTCTCCATCCTGCTTCCAGCCCAGAAGCTGGTTGACACAGGCAACATGAATGGTTTCCCACAACATGAATTCTGGTTGGGTTTGGCCAATGGAGATTGCTGGCAGGAGCTAGAAGAAAAGGAGATTGATATTGGTATTTCTTTTCCTCTTTCCTGCAGACTGGCAGGCTGGCTGCAGCCCTTGGCCACAGATTGTCTAAAGACCCTCTCCACATAGCTTTAGGGGTGATAATGCTGTTTCATTGTTACTAACTCTAGGCACTTCACTCCCCTTTGTAGTTTCTTAATACTGTGCCCATACTTTGCAAAGTCCATCTTCATCAAACTCCTCTCATATTTTGCAGTTTGATTGTGCTCTCTGTTCCCTGTCTAATCCATAACCTAAATGGCCCCAGGAAATAAATTCCCATAATGAGAATTGGAATTGTTTCCCTCCCATCTCTGAGGGAGGCAGGGATAACCTCCATTCCGGGGGGTCAGGGAATAGAACTAAGACCACTCATGTCTGCAGCAGCATCACTATCCTTGAAGGTCATCAGGAGGACAAGACATTGGACCCCCAATGGTCATTGTGTCTGGGATATGCTCGCTTCTCCTGACAGCTTGGGAGACCATAAACAAGACACAGGACAGGAACTGAAAGTCGTGGGTATTTGTTCAACTGAGAATATGCGTGGTTGATCAGAAAGCTCTGAAGGCAGCTTGGAAGGAGCCAGCAGATTTGGGTGAGGCCCAGGCCTAGAGGCTGACTGTGAGGATTGGCAAGGATACTGGTGGGGAAGAAGTAGGACACTGATGGTGGGCCATAGACATGTGATCAGACTCAGACCCAGCTGAGAACTCTGAACCAAAAAATCCTGCCTGGGCCTCCCTCAGGAGTACGCAGGAGAGCAACCTTTTCATATAACAACCATTTTGTGGCTGTACTTGGGTCAGTTGCCTCCCAAGATGATATGAATTTGCCTCAAGACTCATGTCTAATACCCCTCATTTCTCCAGGGATCTAACAAACTAGTATGTGCTGGATAGAGAAGTATAAAGTCTACTTCAAGAAAAACTATCTTGCCTGTTGAAAAAGTTACCACTCTGTGTAGGGAACACATAGGGGATTGGAGTCTACAGATACCACAACAAGGAGGATGAAATATATGGCTACAGCAAGCCAAACCTTGAGTCGTTGCACTCACCTGGAATTTGAGATTCCATGTGATGGCTTGAGCACTCAGAAGAGGTGTTAATTCTAGGTACAGCTGGTTAGCTCTTGGCATATAGGAATCCAATGGCTCAGAATGATTGTGTGTTACCTACCCCATTGCCCCATGCATTCTCTGCAAGAGAATCCAGAGGCCACCTCCTTCATGGAGGCATCAGGAAGTGCAGGGTGTGGAGGAGGGCACAGCGTCCTTGGAAACACTTGTGATGGCTGTCCTCTGGAGACTGTTGATGAAAGTAGGGGACACAGTAATAGAATTGAGTCTTCTTTTCCCAATGGTAATAATAGGATCCCAAGGCAGGAGAGGCCAGGAAAGCAGTTCATTGTCACAGTCAAGGTGGGCACATTGACCAGAGTGAGCTTCAGAGACCTATGCCAAAAGGCAAGTTGACTGTAGAGTTCATAGTAGTGAATTATATGGGCAGCTTCACATATAAAACTAGAAGGAATCTGGATCTGATAAGAAGTTATCAAGGGTCTTAAGAAGGATTAACAACCTCAGCCACTTCCCAGACCTAAGTGTGTTCTTTGAAAGGAGGCCACATCCCTTTGAGAAAGAATCTTGCAACACATCTAAGGACGTGCTTATTCTCTCCCCTCACACCGTCTTCAGAGGCAGGTGCAGTGAAACAGCACAAGCCATTTGCGGCCATTTAACAGGAAACTTGTACACTGGTGAAAAGAAATTTTCTTTTCTGGTGTTAATTTTCTGCAATTCTCGGTGACCCAAAAATACCCTATGGTTCACTCAGAAGCTCATGTAATAGCTGATCCTGTGGAATAGTGGACCCATCCTGAGGTTATTTCCCCAGCCCCAGAATGAGTCCTGGGATAGATAATATGTCAAATAATGTCAGAATCTCCAAGTTTATTCTCTATTCTATTAAGAAGTTTCTCATTCCATACTAAGATAGTAAAACAAAAGAAATACAACATCCTAATGGAAAATTTTAGGGGATAGTGCTAATCGGTGACTTAAAATTACCCTGCAAAGTGAGAGACAAATTGTTGCACTAATCACACACAAAAACAAAAAGGTACTATTCTTGGTGGTCCATTTTCAATCTTGCAGGCAACATATAACACATTGAAGAAGCTACTCCAACCCATTACCAGGTGACCTCCTGAAGCTGCAAGGTTTGAGGGACACTGAAGCAAGTAAAGGCCCTTCAGCAGGCCCGGGCTGTCGTGCATGTTGCCCTGCCACTTGGGCCTTCTGCAACATCATAGCACATTGACGAATTCCCCAGTGTCTGTGGCAGACCTCAATGGGAAAACCACAGTGCAGACCATGAACGGTTAGATAAGGTCCATGCCCTCCCATTCTACTAGTCTCCACTTTAAAAGCAGCTCTTGGCTCCCACTGGGCCCTGTTACAAATTAAGGACCTTATTGTGGGAAACAGGGTCATCAGGCAAGTTGAACTGCATGTCGTAAACCAAGTGTCATCTAACCAACTGATCCATAATGTTAGACGTGTGCACGGGTCTTGTGTTATGTGGCGTTTAGGAGACTGAGCCCAAGCAGGTCTGGAAGGCACACATAAATTACAGGAGGAAGTGGTTCCAATTCCCATAGTAGCTCTGTCTGCTGCTTTGCCACCTGTTCCTCCACGCTTGCCTACACATGGCCTTATCTGGGGTGCATGGCCTTTATTTTGATGTGCCTGTCAAAGCTGTACGCAGCTACTAAGGCAACTCAGGAAGGACAGGATTGTCATGTGCAGCAGAAGAGCAAACAGACTCTTCATCTTGAATTCAGACTGTAAAAGTGTGTCCTCACAGTCCCTGTGAACTTTGGGGGTTTATGTATGAGGTGCCAGACAATGCCTAACTGTGGTAGTTCAATATTAATAGCAAAGCTACCATTTGTTCCTTCAGTGTTGTCTTTTTCTATCATCATGAAACAGGATTTAATAAGCACTGGATTGTTTACCTACTAACTCTGGAGACAGTATCAGGAGAGAGAATTGACAAATTTGACAGAAAGTCTGATGGCACTTTCATTGTTTCCTTTATTGCAGATATGAACTTTTTTTCATCTGCTGAAAATGGTGGACAGAGCTGAATATCTTCCATCTGCCCATCAGATCCACTCTCCTTCTACTTGTCCTGCTTAGTGTCCCCAGGAGCTGACCTACATGGACAACATCAAAATTTCCTCTCACCCTTGGCTTCTGGCTGGCTTCAGACAATGGGAAGGACAGTGAAAATCAGAGGTAGGAAAAGGAGTGAAGTCAGACAATTCTCACAGCCCCTTCCCTGCAAAGTGATTCTTGATGACCGCAACTCTCCACAGAAGCTCCTGTCATGGGTCCCTTTCCATACTGCTCCCTGCATCTGCAGGTCCTGGTGACCCTCACCCTCAGAGGCCTACAAGTGCCTCCTCTGACTAGTTCCAAGGACTGCACCATCCCTGATTAAGTTCCCTGTAAGCTACCCTAATCGAACAGCCATCTGTTCAGCCAGGGCTCTGACTGCTGCACTAGGGAAATGTAATAAATGAGCCAGGCAGCCTTGAGTGCTTTTTTGATGCTTGTAATCTTTATTTTAAAGTAAAACAAGTCATCCCAGTCAAATGATTTACCTCAGTAACATTTAGGTGTTTAGGCACCAGAAAAGGTAGAAAAGTGCCAGTTTATCAACAGAGTTTTTAATTTAAGAGCAGAAATAGAAAACTGAGCTAGGAGGGAACTGGTGTGGGAAGTTAGAGAAAGGGATGAGTTGGAGGTGTCACTGGAGGACTCTGTTGAGGTGATAATCTGGAGGAGATAGCTGAGAGTATCGGAAGTATCAGAGAGAGACATTTGAGATGAAGAATTAAAGGTGCAGTTACTGGTGATCCAGTCAGGGTGTAATGAGGCCTGAGTGTCAAATCTCAGGGAATTCTGAGGAGGTTGAAGGGGTGAGGGAGAGAGGAAGAAATGAGCCAGGAGCTCAGGTATTTAAGAATGAGATGTGGTAACTGAGGATCTGAGATGGGAGGAGGAGAGGTAGAGGTTGTGCACCACAGGGGAAGAGATACTGAGGGAGGAGAGAACAGACATGAATTAGGAGCAGCATCTGGGCACAAGGAAGGTGCCAACACCACCTCCAGGCATGGAAACATGTGGGAAAAGAGAAAACAAAGCCTATTGGTGGAAGGACTCAAGGCATCTAAGCTTCAGTGAGGTAACATGAAAAGGGAGCAGAGCTGGAATGCTGGCAGGGCTCCTTTCCTGGAAAGATGGGAGCGAGGGCTTCACTCGAGCAGTGAGTCAGGTGCACATGCAGTTTCTGTGACTTCCTCAACCCAGATTTTAAAACAAAAATTGGGCTTTTTGTCACTTTTGCTGACAAGGAATTCAAAGATAGCTCATGAAACTAAAGGACATATTTTCATAAACTTTCTCCTCACCTTTCTGGTTGTCACTTTACAAATATAGACTCTAAACTATAGAAAGGGTACACCTAATCTGAGGGTTCCAGGGACAGAAATGGGATGTCCTACGTTTTAGTTCTTGGTGCCCTGTGGATCTTAAACCTTTCAAAATCAGATACTTTATACAACTACTGCTTCTGAGCAGAGTCCCCAGTAAACATCTTCTTTTTCTTCATCTCATCTCAAGGTATCACACACAGTAGACCGAAACTGAAGAAGAGGTCTGTTGTCTGAGGTATAGCCATGGTATTGACCAAGCAGAGCAGATGAGACCTCAGCTGAAGCCCAGCTCCCTCTTGCTCTTTGCTCTCATTGTCCTTGCTTCATGTTTAATGTTCCACAAAAGAATAGCATTTAGTAAGCATTGACTGCACCACTGGAGTCCAGCAGGTGTGCAGAGCTGAATGTATTGACCACACTTTGGGGTAATTGATAGAAATAGCATACACCATCTTCAAAACTGAAGATTATTATTCCAGGTTGGTAAACATTTAAAATGTTATTTTTAAAAAGCACTTAACGATTTCTGCAACTCAAATTTCTGGACTTTTAATTGACGACTTAAAAACTCCAAAGAAAAATGTTAATGAATAAAATGCAATTTTATATAATGTAAACTACTAAAAAGTAAGAGACTAACAAATTCTAAGACCCTTTGTCAAGGGGCAGTATTTTTTTTTAATACATATAATGTTTCCTTACAAATTGTATGCCCTTCTCAAGAAAAGTATGCATTAAAAGAGTATACAATTTGAATGCTCATTATTTTAACATGAAAAGTGATTACATGAAGAAAAACTATTGATAGCCTCAGGAGAAGTGATATTTAAACAACACAAGCCATTTGGAGTGAATTATTGAATGTGTGTCTTTTCCTACAGAGCATAGCAAGATGTATTTTGAGATATACGTATTTTCCTGTAGTAGAATCTTGTGTAAGTTATCTTGTATTTACCACAACTTGCCAGCTTCACCCAAATAAGAGTGTGGATAGCAAAGGTGTCCATTCCAGAGCACCCCCATGGTAAGCACCTTTTCTTCTCCAAAGAGTGGTTTTGGGGTAGTTTTCTACTGATGTTGGTGATGGGTCAAGTTTCCCTCAGTCTTCACACATTGTATATCTACTAATTCCATCCTATCACGACATGAGCAACAAGGAGGTAACACATCCCAACCATGCAGGAGACAACCATCATTGGGAAGCCCAACCTGAAACACAAAGAGAAGTGGATTATGGTGTCTGGTGTCTGCAGAGTACTGTGAGATCTGGACTCATTATTATATTATGTTATTGCAAAAGAATGTGGCCTTATAAGCTTTATATATCCATAAAGGTAATTGTCTTTTATTTCTAGAAATCAAAAGTTGGGTTCAGCCTAGATGATATGGATGTGCGCCTCCATTAGATATCCCCCATTGTATCCCCCAAATGAATGCCAGTTCATTTTGGCAGCACCATTTTACAGGCACCACCAATGTCTATTCTGCCCAGTTCCTGCATCCAAAATGCAGTGGTGCCATATGAACACAAGCATGTAGAGGCCAGGACCCCAGAGCAGACCCGGCTCCCTCAGAGCAGGTCCTCCTTTGCAGGAGCTGGCATCAGCTGCTTTCCCCCATCCAGGGCCTACTCTTTGCACTGTCCTCCTGAGAGGTGCCTGCTCCCAGGCTGCCCCCAGTCTGCAATATTCCTGGGTCCTTTCAGTCATGAAATTTTTTGCTGGGCAATCCGGTAGGGGGATGTCAGGCTGTCATTATGTACCCTCATCATGGGCAGTCAAGGCACAAATCCCCACTGGAATTTTCAAGGGAACAACAACATAAAATATCAACGTCTCTCTAATTATTAAAACATGCTTATATTAGTGCTTAGCAGTATGTGTGGCTGATTTTTTAATTAAGTAAGTTTAGGGACAATATAAACAGACATTTTCAATGAGTTTTTAAAGTACCTGAAAAATTCCATGAAAGAGAATCCATATCCATGCTGCTCTGCAATTCCTGAACAAACCACATTTGCTGATGCTCCAATCAGTGTCCCGTTACCTAGAATCAAAATTCAAAAAGTAAAATAAAATCACAGTTTATCTTGGTGGTAGGCTCCTGTTCTCTTTTGTTCTGTGATACTTTGATCATCTCACAGGCTTTTGATTGATGATTACTTTACTGTTCACTACCAAAGTGATTGCTGTGCAAATATCTGCAGGAACAAAAAAAACACTGGCAAACAGAAAATAAATTCACTGCTTGTAAATATAGTAATTCATTTATGAATAGGGCTACTTCTGTTGGATGTGATAGGGAAGAGGAAATGTTAAGGAGAATTGGCAAATCACTGTGGGACGTGGTGAAATATATCTTTCAGAGGAAAATGTAAGTAGGGTCAACATCCACAGGAGAGAACATGTGTCTTCAGAGCAGTAGGATCTCAGATAAGAACCACCACCCTTAGGACTCTAGGTCTGGACACCTACCAGCAAATCCTTTGTGTAGATGGAAGGATGGATGTAAACAACCAGGATAATAAAATGCTTCTCTGGTTGGGCCTTTTTGACAGCACACATGATCTGCAGGGAAACTATGTGCATACACGTACACAAGTGCGGCCTCACAGTGAAGGATGTGACTCAAACCCAGCCCCCAACAGAGAGATGGGTTCAGGGAAGGGTAAATTTACTTGGTGAAGCCCATTGGCATCTTTCAGCTCCCACCCGCAGAGGTCAGTGTTTGGGGATGGGTGCACAACCCAGGCTCAGCCAAGTTAGTTCAGTTCTGGCATTGTGCATCGCTGAGGACTGTGAACTGTGAGACACAAATCTGTAGCTTCCAACAGCCCTCACTGGCCTGAGGGGCTGGCCTTTCTAAGCCTGGACAGCAGAGCAGGAGGGCAAGGACCAAGGAAGTTGTGCCCCTCAGTGCTACATTGGCCCAGAACTCCATGCTGGAACACTGAGGACAGAGAGAAGTAAGGAATAAATAACCTCAGAGCCATGTAACCTATGAGGTTTCTCCATGGAGGAGGACCATGGCACCCATTCCGTTACCCATGAAAGGCCTTTGCAGGTGTGGTGTGAGTGCTCAGCTGCACACATGTCCCCCCTCCACTCCGTCCTTACACTCTCCTGAAACACACAGGCATCCAATCCGGTAGGGGGATGTCAGACTCATTATGCACCAGGCCCACAGGCTGCCAGCGCAAAGCATCACGAAGAGCCTCATCTCACTCTCCCTGCCTTTACTCCATGTAAAAGTTTGACTAGGGGGGTTTCGGTGAAAACTTCTGAAATAGCACGACACATCCATTTACATGCTTTCTCTAAGGATGAAATATATTTGACATGTCAATAATATGATTTAGATGTTAAGAGCTCAATAAAAACCTCCAGGGTCTCCCCAGAGCTCCGAGCACACCAAGCCCAAGCCCCAATCTGCTTGTGGTCACTGTGTTTCTGATGCCCCATTTTGTGAGAGTCCCCCTATTCCTCAGTGTAGTTCAAAGTGTATGGACTCACCCAGAGTTTTAGGAAGGGTGCAATGGAGGTGGGAGGGCAGGAGGGACAAGCCCATCACCAAGGAGCGAGGGACAGCTGCCCCATAGCAGGAGAGGGTGTGACGGGCCAACACCCAAGCTGCCTGCGCAGGACAGACTTTAGAGTGGCCATAGCCAGCTAGGGAACAGAGACTCAGTCTTACAGCTCCAAGGAACTGGATTTTGCCAATAACCTGAGTGAGTTTGGAAGCAGACCCATCCTCAGAGCCACCAGAATGGAGCACATCCTGCAGACACCTTGATCATGGCCTTGTGAGACTTTAAACAGGGACCCAACTGAGCCATCCTTACCCGGAAGGCAAGAACTTATAAGATAAAAAATCCCCAAAGCTTGTCTATTTGTTATGGCCAGAACTGAGTCTGGATTTCCATCTCAATTCTGAGATCTGTCTCTGCTCCCACTTTCCCCCCACCCCAGACTTCCATTAGCTTCTTCCTAACTGCCCAAACCTAAGCAGGCTCTCCCTCTCACCCCAGTAAGCCACTCCCCATGGAAATCAGCTCACATCCTCCAGGGGCTCACAGGGAGCCTGTCAGTGGAGAGACAAGGCATGACACCACGTGGGAGATGTGCAGTGGGCATGAGATCAGAGAGGCAGAGAGCAAATGCTCAGTGGGCTGAGCATTGAGGTCCCGTGTCCCCATGAAGAAACTGAGGCACAGAGAGGCAACATGCTGACTTGTTGGTGCTAGGAAGTAGGTGGGCCCAAGACTCGAACCAGGCATTCTGACTCCAGAGGAAGATCAGAGAGGGTAGGACTCAGGCTGCATGATGTAAGCTTGAGACCTTTCTATAGACAGCCATGCAGAGCATTTGAAGGGTTCCAAGCACGTGGCAATGTACAAATTTCATGGCAGCACTTGTCCCAGCTAGGTGCTGACATACCGATGTGCCCGTCCAATCACCCTGCCAACCAGCTGACTCTTGCTCTGGAGAGATTCCACACAGAGTCATCTTGCCTGGGTATTATTTCACAGGGTCTGATGAGTCTGCTACCACAGGGAAGGCAATGTTCCTCAGAGGGCCATGCCTGCAGGCCTCTATCACAGAGCACACACATCAGTAGCTGGGCAGCATCTGCTCTGCCACCCCAAACACTGTTATTCCAGGACTTAACATGGAGACCTCTGCTTCTGGACAAAACAGAACTTCACACATGATTCAGGGTCACATTCAGGAACCTGGGTGACCTCTAAAAATAACAGGCAACAATTTCCTTCTCTCGTGTTGGGGATTAATGATTGAAAAAAATACTCCCTTTGCTCCCAATTAAGATGGCAGAGTAGGAGGATGTGGAACTCACCTTCCCCCACAAACACATAATAAAATACATCTACATGTACAACAAATTTCACAGAAAACCAACTGAAAGCTGACAGAAATCTCTTATACAACCAAAGCAGCAAGAAAGATTCACATGTAACTGAGCAGGACAGAAAAAAAAAAAAAAAAAAAAAAGGCATCATGATGGGACAGGTGCCACTGGGAGGGAGCTGTGAAAGAGGAAAGACCACACAGGTGGTCCTTCTCCCTAGGAAACCCCTGCTTCTTCACAGATGTCTGCCAGGAAAGATAGACGGACTGGAGCGGGCTGAACTCTACTCACAAGGAGAGCGTGTGTACTGGCTTGCTAGTAATCAGGGTGGAGAGACTGGCGCTGACAGCTGCTACATCGCGACATTTCCCACCCCAAAACATGAACGGAGCAGGGATGCTACAATGCACAGTGGCTAGGCTCTGAAACTTGGGCTTCAACAGAGGGACCTTGGGAGAGGATTTGGTCTAGCTCTAGGGGCCCTGGAGTGTAGTCTGGGCCAAAACTCAGAGCCCATCATTAGCACACACAGAGCTGGGTACAGGCTGGCCAAAGGAGTCCTATTATCAGCACATGTAGGTCAGAGTGCAGGTCCCCCTAGGAAAACCACCGTCAACATGCTCATAGCAGGGCATGGCTCTGGTGGTGGCAGGCTTTGAGAGCTTGGCCACAGCACTGATAGTTCCAGGTGCAGGTCTGGCAGCAGTGGACCTTGTTGGAGCACATACCAGGTGGTGGGTGGCACCACAGAATCACACATCTTCAGTGGACAGCCCCTGGGGAGGAGTACACAGTGGTTCCTTTGCCGGTGGGAGCGCTCCAGTTCTGCCCACCTTTCACAATGCAGCTGGGAGCTAGATCTGTGACAGACAGGCCCTGGGAGAGCCCTACCATAGAGGCAGCCTAGGTCCCAGGGGCAGCACAACCACCTCAGTTCAGTAGTCACAACACCTGGTTGCCAGTGATAGCTTAGCACTAGGTCTGGGATGAACAAAACAGAGAAATGCAACTTTGCAGTACTTCTGGGCAGAACTGTGGATGGCTGTATGGGTGGCACTTAGGCCTGCTATGACCACACAGGCCTCACTTCCTTCAGTGCTCACCTCCTGTGGATACAGCACACACTTAAGGGCAATAGAGCCTTATAGAATGAGACCCTCAGTGTTTCTACTCCAACAACTGGAAAACAGATCCTGCCCTGACAGGGCTGTGACAGCCAGGAGAAGGCCCCACTGAACATCCAGTGCAGGCTCTGGGCATCACTACACCAATCACACCCTCTATCAAGTGGATAAGGGCCAGCAGACTCTGAGGAAAGACATGGCAGGCATCCAGAGCAAAAACAGGCCTCACACCAAAAAACTGGACTCACACAGTCTACAGATGATGCTCCTTCATTAAAAAAAGCCCATCAAGACCAGAGTATACAATTGTTTCTCCTAAATTCATAGAAAAAAGAAATTTAACTAAGATGAAAAAGCAGAGGAACTACTGCCAATTGAAAGAACAAAAGGGAATTCCCTGGCAGTCCAGTGGTTAGGACTCTGTGCTTTCACTTCTGAGGGCCTGGGTTTCATCCCTGGTTGGGGAACTAAGATCCCACAAGCTGCATGGTGTGGCCAAGAAGATAAACAAACAAACAAACAAATAAATAAAAGAACAAGAGAAATCCCCTGAAAGAACAAACAATGAAACAGACCTCTCCATTCTCCTAGAACCTGAGTTCAAAAGGAGGTAATAAAAATGCTAAAAGACTTAAGAAAGATTATCGATAGAAATGCAGATCAATGCAACAAGGAAATGGAAATTATAAAGATGAAACATTCAAATAAGACAACACAATTGCCAAGATAAAAGTCAATCTAGAAGCAATGAAGAGCAGACTAAATAATGCAGAAGAACAAATAAGTGATCCAGAAGACAGAATAATGGCAATCGCCCAATCAGAACAGCAGACAGAAAGACAAATTAAAATATGAAAGCAACATATAAGATCTAGAACGAAAGAACAAAAAACAGAGATGAACAATACAATAACTGAAATGAAAAGTACACTAGAAGGAATCAATAGCAGAATAACTGAGGCGGAAGAATGGATAAGTGAGCTGGAAGATAGCATGGTGGAAATAACTGCCATGGAGCAGAATAAAGAAAAAAGAATGAAAAGAAATGAGGACAGTCTCGGAGACATTGGACACAACATTAAAAGCATCAACATTCGAATAAGTCCCAGAAGAAGAAGAGAAAGAGAAAGGGCCTGAGAAAATATTGAAGAGATTATAGTCAAACAATTCCCTAACATGGGAAAGGAAGCAGTCATCCAAGACCAAGAAGGGAAGAGAGTCCCATACAGGATAAAACCAAGGAGGAACACGACAAGACACATATTAATCAAACTAACAGAAACTAAATACAAAGAAAAAATATTAAAAGCAAAAAAGGTAAAATCAAGAGAAATTAAGGAAACACTCCCATTTACCATTTCAACAAAAAGAATAAAATACCTAGGAATAAATCTACCTAAGGAGACAAAAGACCTGTATGCAGAAAACTATAAGACACTGATGAAAGAAATTAAAGATGATACAAACAGAGGGAGAGATATCCCATGTTCTTGGATTGGAAGACTCAACATTGTGAAAATGACTATACTACCCAAAGCAATCTACAGATTCAGTGCAATCCCTATCAAACTACTAATGGCATTTTTCACAGAGCTAGAACAAAAAAATTCACAATTTGTATGGAAACACAAACAAAGCAATCTTCAGAAAGAAAAATGGAGCTGGGAGAATCAGGCTCCTTGACTTCAGACTATACTACAAAGCTACAGTAACCAAGACAGTATGGTACTGGCACAAAAACAGAAATATAGATCAATGCAACAGGATAGGAAGCCCAGAGATAAACCCACGCACATATGGTCACCTTATCTTTGATAAAGGATGCAATAATATACAATGGAGAAAAGAGAGCCTCTTCAATAAGTGGTGCTGGGAAAACTGGACAGCTACATGTAAAAGAATGAAATTAAAACACTCCCTAACACCATACACAAAAATAAACTCAAAATGGATTATAGACCTAAATGTAAGGCTAGACACTATAAAACTCTTAGAGGAAAACATAGGCAGAACAATCCATGACGAATCACAGCAAGATCCTTTTTGACTCACCTCCTAGAGGAATGGAAATTAAAACAAAAATAAACAAGTGGGACCTAATAAAACTTAGTAGCTTTTGCACAGCAAAGGAAACCATAAACAAGACGAAGAGACAACCCTCAGAATGGGAGAAAATATTTGGAAATGAAGCAACTGACAAAGGATTAATCTCCAAAATATACAAGCAGCTCATGCAGCTCAATATCAAAAAAACAAACAACCCAATCCAAAAATGAGCAGAAGATCTAAATAGGCATTTCTGCAATGAATATATACAGATTGCCAACAAACACGTGAAAGGATGCTCAACAGCACTAATCATTAGAGAAATGCAAATCAAAACTACAATGAAGTATCACCTCACACCAGTCAGAATGGCCATCATCAAAAAATCTACAAACAATAAATGCTGGAGAGGGTGTGGAGTAAAGGGAACCCTCTTGCACTGTTAGTGAGAATGTAAATTGATACAGCCACTGTGGAGAACAGTATGGAGGTTCTTTAAAAAACAAAAAATAGAACTACCATACAAGCCAGCAATCCCACTACTGGGCATATACCCTGAGAAAATCATAATTCAAAAAGAGTCATGTATCACAATGTTCATTACAGCTCTATTTACAATAGCCAGGACATGGAAGCAACCTAAGTGTCTGTCAACAGATGAATGGATAAAGAAGATGTGGCACATATATACAATGAATACTACTCAGCCATAAAAAGAAATGAAATTGAGTTATTTGTAGTGAGGTGGATGGGCCTAGAATCTGTCATACAGAGTGAAGTAAGTCAGAAAGAGAAAAACAAATACCGTATACTAACACATATATATGGAATCTAAAACAAAAAAAGAAAATGGTTCTGAAGAACCTAGAGGCAGGACAGGAATAAAGACACAGCTGTAGAGAATGGATTTGAAGACACGGGGAGGAGGAAGTGTAAGCTGGGACGAAGTGAGAGAGTGGCATTGTCATATATACACTACCAAATGTAAAATAGATAGCTAGTGGGAAGCAGCCACATAGCACAGGGAGATCAGCTCGGTGCTTTGTAACCACCTAGAGGGGTGGGATAGGAGGGTGGGAGGGAAATGCAAGAGGGAAGAGATATGTGGATATATGTATATGTACAGCTGATTCACTTTGTTATACAGCAGAAACTAACACACCATTGTAAAGCAATTATACTACAATAAAGATGTTAAAGAAAAAAAAAAGCCAATCCCCAAAGTTACACCCTGTAAGATTCCATTTATATAATATACTTGAAATGACAAAGTTGTAGAAATGTAGAATAGGTAAGTGGTTGCCAAGGGTTAAGTAGGGGGTGGGGATGGAAGGAAGTGGGTGAGGCTATAAAAGGGCAATGTGAGGGACTTTTTTTAGTGATGAAAATGTTTTGTGTCTTGACTGCTTCAATGTCAATATCCTGACTGTGATATTGTAGTATGTTTTCACAATATATTACCCTTGAGGGAAACTGGATAAATGGTACACAGGATCTCTTCATATTATTCCTTACAACTGCATGTGAATATGCAACTATCTCAAAGTAAAAGCTTAATTAAAGTAATAAAAAAGAGAAAACCAGAGGGAAAATGTTCTCATTGACTAAATCCATAATTACTAAACTAAATAAATGTATATAGATAGACAGATTGACTGAAAAATAAAGTTGAGGAAATATCCCTGAGTCTGGAGGCAAAAGTCAAAGAAGAAAATGCAGAGGAAAAATAATATACACATAAGTTCAATATGGGAAACCCCAAATTCAACTACTAGAAAAATCTCAGAAAGGACAGAATGAAATGGAAGGGAGGAATTTATCAAAGAAATGATAGAAGTGGATTCTCCAGAGTAGAAGCAGCACATGAGTAAATACATACCTAATGCCATCTTTATGAAATTTTAGAACCCCAGGGAGCCTTAGAAACTTTCCCAGTGTCATACAACTAGAAAATCCCACAGCTGGAAATCAAATTCCTGCAGTCCAGCTCCAGAGTTTCTCCTCCTTAGCTCTCTTTACGTTGAAAACAAGTAACTAGAAATACTAGGTTCAACAAAAATGGTATGAAATTGCCACCAAATTTGAAGTAAATTAAAATGACGTGATTTTAAGCAGATGATGAAACATAAGAAAGAAGACTTGATTGGACCTTGATCTTGGTGCACATCTTGGCCCTGCAGTGTGGCATTTACATAGTCAGGGTAGTATAAATGTTGCTGATAGGTTTTCCCAGCTGGAGTGAACCTATGACCAACCCGGTAGTCTCTGTTGCTTGTAGAACACATTGTGGTTGTTAATTTCCTTGACAAATCTGAGCTGTTTTATTTTACTTGTTGCCAAATCCACGTATTAGTTGGATAAAAACAAACTAAAAATAATTTAAATGTCTACTTGTAGGACACAGAAAACAAACAAAAATGAAGACTGCTTTAGGTCCAAATATGCATGGCATCCTTGACAGAGTTGTCTAGAGATTGTGGGTAATCCAGGCAGCACATGGCTACATTAAAACCTGTTGCTTCCTTTTGGTCAAGTTCATAACCTGAGTGGCAGGTAGTTCTATTAATACTTTCCAAAGGGAATGCTGTGCATAAAATTAATTTTTATGTTTTCTGTCAAATGAAAAATTACCACTGGTCTGACAGCATGATTTATTTAACTCAGATTGGATTGGTTGACATAGGACATTAGATTAAAGGTTCTTTATAAACATTTAAAATGGCCATCAAGAGCATGGCAGAGAATAGTTTTGGAAAATGTTCTTGTTCTGCCTCTAGATCCATACATTAGTTTTCATGTAGGATTACCCAGACATGCCAAGACAGGCAGCAGCTCTTTGTGTGCACAGCCCAACTTCTAATTCACACCTCTGTAAATGGAAACTGGCCAAGTGGCCTGAGCCAGAGTAGTGACACCTAGGACTTCTTTCTCCCCACCACATGGAACCCATGCCATGTGGGGTACTATCAAAAGCCTGCTAGCATCTTATTAAACTACTGAAACAACCATTGACATCTGAATGGTACTCTCACATTCATAATCTTAAGTGAACCTCAGGACTATCCTGTGAGATGCCCAGGGAAAGTTGTCATTTAACACAGATGTAGCTGACTCCCCTATATCTCCTCCCCGCCGATGACGGGGCAGGGACAGTCAGATGGATTCCTGCCCCTTGCCAGTGACCAACATGAGTGGGCCAGCCAAAGCTATTTGGTGTCAAGGAGACATTGTGTGGTGTCTTCTTGGGGGAGAGGCAACTTCTGGTAATGATTTCCCTGATTTTGAGAAAAAACTTTAGGAAAGAGAGTAGTCCTGCTTTTTCTGGATACCATCCATTGTTGTGTGGTGATGAGATTCCTGGAGCTGTTTCCAGCCCGCGTGTGGGGCCAGCTCTGAGTGTTGTTGATGGGTGGCAGAACATGTAGAAGGAGACACCAAGAAGCCCTGCGACACCTCTAGACTTGCTCCACCACTGATTGCCTGTCACAGGAGATACTCTTCCTGTTGCTGACACCATCTTGTTTTGTATCTTCCTTTCCTTATAACCAAAACCATCCTAATCAATATAATAGAAATGTTCAGTGGTTTGCTCATGGTTACAAAGCTTAGCAGATTTGAGATTTTGATCAAGGTCTTCTGAATCCAAATCTAGCATTCTTTCCACTATGACAGCTGACACAATCTTTTCCCAATGTTTGTGTAGGACCTGATGGCTGGCTAGCCTTCTTCTCTGTGGCTTCCCTGTACCCCACCTGCTTAGGTAGCTTATCCACTCTGCTTGTCTCATTTGGCTGACCAATAAGCCACGAGGGCAACCTGTTTGGGAGCCTCTTGGCATACCTTTTGTCCTCCTGATAAAAATGTATTGGTACCAGTTCTCCTCCATGCTTTCTGCCTTGGATGCAGCCATGAAACATCTGTGATGAGAGGGATAGGCCAAGAGAATTGTGGAGACCTGCCTCTAATATTACAAGACATCAAGCTGATGTTTGCCAGCCCTCTGCCCCTCAGCTTCTTGTTATATGAGAAAAGATTATTTCCCTGAGTGTGTAAGCCTCTGTTAATCAGGTTTCTGTTACCTGTAGCTGAAAGCATTCTTAAAAGAAACAGAGCTCAGTGAGACTTAGTAAGTTAATGTTCTGCTTCCCATGTTACAAGGCCTTCAGGAAACCAAAAGACCTCATGCAAAGGGATGACTGAAAGGTGGATCTGGGGGAAGGAGGTCAGGCTATGCAGAGAGAGTTTAAGGGGAATAGCAGTCCCCACAGTGCCATCCATTCTACTTTCCTGAAAAAGTGGATAGAAATCAAATGCGCAAAGGCTGAGCAAGGGCCGTATGTGAGAGAAGTCAGCTTAGCCTTTGCTCATGTCTCTGCCTCATTCACTCTCCAGGGAGAGAGTTTGAGCCACAAGGCTCCTGACTTTACCTTTTTGTCCCCACACAGCCCTCTCACCCTGCCCAAGTCATCACACAGCCAGGGGTCCCAGCTGCTACCCCTTCCCTCACTCTGATCCTTGAAAATTTCCCCATTCCTTTCTCTGAACCCAGAAGTCCTCAGGAACAAATTAACCTGTGAGCCAGTTCCCCCTGGCAATGTGAAACATGAAATTGAAAGCGCCTTTCATTTTCTGGCAAGTGGTCCATTGCCAATGAGGAATTCATGAGATACTATTGCTCTCGGCAATACCTGCCTGCCATTTTAACTGGGAAAAAAGGAGTATGATTTCTTCTTTTTTTCTGGTACTCATTATCATTTTTATTATTTTACTTTTAATTTTACTTTTTATTGAAGTATAGTTGATTTACAATACTGTGTTAGTTTCATGTGTACAGCAAAGTGATTTAGTTATATTTTTTCAGACTTTTTCCATTATAGGTTATTACAGGATATTGAATATTTTTCCCTGTGTTAGAAACCCTTGTTGTTTATCTATTTTATGTATAGTAGTTTGTGTCTGTTAATCCCATACTCTTAATTTATACTTCCTCCCCTTTCCCCTTTAACCATGTTTGTTTCTATGTGTGTTTTTTTGTGAGTCTATTTTTTGTATATACATTCATTTTATATTATTTTCTAGATTCCACATATAAGTGATATCAAATAATATTTGTCTTTCTCTGTCTGACTTACTTAGTATGATATTCTCTAGGTCCATGCATGTTGCTGCAAATGGCAATATTTCATTCTTTTTTAGAAGTGAGTAATATTCCATTATATGTATATATATCACATCCATGTCTTGGCTATTGTAAATAGTGCTTCTATGAACATTGGGGTGCATGTATCTTTCTGAATTACAGTTTTCATCTTTTCTGGATATATTCTATATATAGATTCTAGGGGTGTGATTGCTGTATCATATGGTAGCTTTACTTTCAGTTTTTAAATGAACATCGATACAGTTTTCCATACTGGCTGCACCAATTTACATTCCCACCAACAGTGTAGGAGGGTTACTTTTCTCCACACCCTTCCCAGCATTTATTATTTGTAGACTTTTTGATGATAGGCATTCTGACTAGTGTGAGGTGATATTTCACTGTGGTTTTGATTTGTATTTCTCTAAAAATTAGCAATATTGGTCATCTTTTCATGTGTTCGTTGGTCATCTGTATTGGAGACCATGTCATTTAGGAGAAATGTCTATTTAGGTTTTCAGCCCATTTTTGATTGGGTTTTTTTTTGATATTGAGTTTCTTTTCTTTTTTTTGCTTGTAAACGTACATTCCACATTTTATTTTATTTTATTTTTTAACATCCTTATTGGAGTATAAATGCTTTACAATGTTCTGCTGTATAATAAAGTGAATCAACTATAGGTATGCATATATCCCCATATCCCCTTCCTCTTGCCTCTCCCTACCACCCTCCCTATCCCACCCCTCTAGGTGGTTACAAAGCATCGAGCTGATCTCCCTGTACTATGCGGCTGCTTCCCACAAGCTATCTATTTTACATTTGGTAGTGTATATATGTCAATACCACTCTCTCACTTTGTCCCAGCTTACCCTTCCCTCTCCCTGAGTCCTCAAGACTACCCTCTATGTCTGTGTCATTACTCCTGTCCTGCACCTAGGTTCTTCAGAGCCATTTTTTCTTTAGATTCCATATATATGTTTTAGCATATGGTATTTGATTTTCTCTTTCTGACTTACTTCACTCTATATGACAGATTCTAGGTCCATCCACCTCACTACAAATAACTCAGTTTCATTTCTTTTTATGGCTGAGTAATATTCCATTGTATATATGTGCCACATCTTCTTTATCCATTCATCTGTTGATGGACACTTAGGTTGCTTGCATGTCCTGGCTTTTGTAAATAGTGCTGCAGTGAACATTGTGATACATGACTCTTTTTGAATTATGGTTTTCTCAGGGTATATGCCCAGTAGTGGGATTGCTGGGTCATATGGTAGTTCTATTTTTAGTTTTTTAAGGAACCTCCATACTGTTCTCCACAGTGGCTGTATCAATTTACATTCCCACCAACAGTGCAAGAGGGTTCCCTTTACTCCACAACCTCTCCAGCTTTTATTGTTTGTAGATTTTTTGATGACGGCCATTCTAACTGGTGTGATGTGATACCTCATTGTAGTTTTGATTTGCATTTCTCTAATGATTAGTGATGTCAAGCATCCTTTCATGTGTTTGTTGGCAATCTGTATATCTTCGTTGGAGAAATGTCTATTTAGGTCTTCTGCCCATTATTGGATTGGGTTGTTTGTCTTTTTGATATTGAGCTGCATGAGCTGCTCGTATATTTTGGAGATTAATCCTTGGTCAGTTGCTTGGTTTGCAAATATTTTCTCCCATTCTGAGGGTTGTCTTGTCGTCTTATTTATGGTTTCCTTGGCAGGGCAAAAGATTTTAGGTTTTATTAGGTCCCATTTGTTTATTTTTGTTTTTATTTCCATTTCTCTACGAGGTGGGTCAAAAAGGATCTTGCTGCAATTTATGTCATAGGGTGTGGTGCCTATGTTTTCCTCTAAGAGTTTTATAGTGTCTGGCCTTACATTTAGGTCATTAATCCATTTTGAGTTTATTTCTGTTTATGGTGTTAGGGAGTGTTCTAATTTCATTCTTTTACATGTAGCTGTCCAGTTTTCCCAGCACCATTTATTGAAGAGGCCGTCTTTTCTCCATTGTATATTCTTGCATTCTTTATCATGGATAAGGTGACCAGATATGCGTGGGTTTATCTCTGGGCTTTCTCTCCTGCTCCATCAATCTATATTTCTGTTTTTGTGCCAGTACCATACTGTCTTGATTACTGTAGCTTTGTAGTATAGTCTGAAGTCCAGGAACCAGATTCCTCCAGCTCCATTTTTCGTTCTCAAGATTGCTTTGGCTATTCGGGGTCTTTGATGTTTCCATACAAATTGTGAAATTTTTTGTTCTAGTTCTGTGAAAAATGCTATTGGTAGTTTGATAGGGATGGCATTGAATCTGTAGATTGCTTTGGGTAGTATAGTCATTTTCACAATGTTGAGTCTTCCAATCCAAGAACATGGGATATCTCTCCATCTGTTTGTATCATCTTTAATTTCTTTCATCAGTGTTATAGTTTTCTGCATACAGGTCTTTTGTCTCCTTACGTAGGTTTATTCCTAGGTATTTTATTCTTTTTGTTGTGATGGTAAATGGGAGTGTTTCCTTAATTTCTCTTTCAGATTTTTCATCATTAGAGAATAGGAATGCAAGAGATTTCTGTGCATTAATTTTGTATCTGGCTACATTACCAAATTCATTGATTAGCTCTAGTAGTTTTCTGGTAGCATCTTTAGGATTCTCTATGTATAGTATCATGTCATCTGCAAACAGTGACAGTTTTACTTCTGCTTTTCTGATTTGGATTCCTTTTATTTCTTTTAATTCTCTGATTGCTGTGGCTAAAACTTCCAAAACTATGTTGAATAATAGTGGTGAGAGGGGGCAGCATTTTATTTTTCCTGCTCTAGGTGGAAATGGTTTCAGTTTTTCACCGTTGAGAACAATGTTGGCTGTGGGTTTGTCATATACAGCCTTCCTTATGTTGAGGTAAGTTCCCTCTATGCCTATGTTCTGGAGGGTTTTGTTTTTTTTTATCATAAATGGGTGTTGAATTATGTCAAAAGCTTTTTCTGCATCTATTGTGGGGATCATATGATTTTTCTCCTTCAATTTGCTAATATGGTGTATCACATTGATTGATTTGCTTATATTGAGGAATCATTGCATTCCTGGGATAAACCCTACTTGATCATGGTGTATGATCCATTTAATGTGCTGTTGGATTCTGTTTGCTAGTATTTTGTTGAGGATATTTGCATCTATGTTCATCAGTGATATTGGCCTGTAGTTTTCTTTTTTTGTGACATCATTGTCTGGTTTTGGTATTAGGGTGATGGTGGCTTCGTAGAATGAGTTTGGGAGTGTTCCTCCCTCTGCTATATTTTGGAAGAGTTTGACAAGGATGGGTGTTAGCTCTTCTCAAAATGTTTGTTAGAATTCCCCTGTGAAGCCATCTGGTCCTGGGCTTTTGTTTGTTGGAAGATTTTTAATCACAGTCTCAATTTCAGTGCTTGTGATTGGTCTGTTTATATTTTCTATTTCTTCCTGGTTCAGTCTCGGAAGGTTGTGCTTTTCTAAAAATTTGTCCATTTCTTCCAGGTTGTCCATTTTTTTGGCATATAGGTGCTTGTAGTAATCTCTCATGATGCTTTGTATTTCTGCAGTGTCAGTTGTTACTTCTCCTTTTTCGTTTCTAATTCTATTGATTTGAGTCCTCTCCCTCTTTTTCTTGAAGAGTCTTGCTAATGTTTTATCAATTTTGTTTATCTTCTCGAAGAACCAACTTTTAGTTTTATTGATCTTTGCTATTGTTTCTTTCATTTCTTTTTCATTTATTTCTGATCTAATCTTTATGATTTCTTTCCTTCTGCTAACTTTGGGGTTTTTTGTTCTTCTTTCTCTAATTGCTTTAGGTGTAAGGTTAGGTTGTTTATTTGAGATGTTTCTTGTTTCTTGAGGTAGGATTGTATTGCTATTAACTTCCCTGTTAGAACTGCTTCTGCTGCATCCCATAGGTGTTGGGTCATCTTGTTTTCATTGTCATTTGTTTCGAGGTATTTTTTGATTTCCTCTTTGATTTCTTTAGTGATCTCTTGGTTATTTAGTGGTGTATTGTTTACCATCCATTTGTTTGTATTTTTTACAGTTTTTTTCCTGTAATTAATATCTAGTCTCATAGTGTTGTGGTTAGAAAAGATACTTGATATGATTTCAATTTTCTTAAATTTACCAAGGCTTAATTTGTGACCCAAGATATGATCTATCCTGGAAAATATTCCATGAGCACTTGAGAAGAAAATGTATTCTGTTGTTTTTGGATGGAATGTCCTATAAATATCAATTAAGTCCATCTTGTTTAATATAGCATTTAAAGTTTGTGTTTCCTTATTTATTTTCATTTTGCGTGATCTGTCCATTGGTGAAAGTGGGGTGTTAAAGTCCCCTACTAGGATTATGTTACTGTCGATTTCTCCTTTTTTGGCTGTTAGCATTTGCCTTATGTATTGAGGTGCTCCTATGTTGCGTGCATAAATATTTACAATTTTTATATCTTTTTCTTGCATTGATCTTTTGATCATTATGTAGTGTCCTTCTAAGTCTCTTGTAATAGTCTTTATTTTAAAGTCTATTTTGTCTTATATGAGAATTGCTACTCCAGCTTTCTTTTGATTTCCATTTGCATGGAATATCTCTTTCCATCCCCTCATTTTTAGTCTGTATGTGTCCCTAGGTCTGAAGTAGGTCTCTTGTAGATAGCATATATATGGGTCTTGTCTTTGTATCCACTCAGCCAGTCTACATCTTTTGGTTGGAGCATTTAATCCATTTACCTTTAAGGTAGTTATCAATATGTATGTTCCTATTACCATTTTCTTAATTGTTGTGGGTTTGTTATTGTAGGTCTTTTCCTTCTCTTGTGTTTCCTGCCTAGAGAAGTTCCTTTAGCATTTGTTGTAAAGCTGGTTTGGTGCTGCTGAATTCTCTTAGCTTTTGCTTGTCTGTAAAGGTTTTAGTTTCTCCGTCGAATCGGAATGAGATCCTTGCTGGATAGAGTAATATAGGTTGTAGGTTTTTCCCTTTCATCACTTTAAATATGTCCTGCCACTCCCTTCTGGCTTGCAGAGTTTCTGCTGAAAGATCTGCTTTTAACCTTATGGGGTTTCCCTTGTATGTTAATTGTTGCTTTTCCCTTGCTGCTTCTAATATTTTTTCTTTTATTTAATTTTTGATAGTTTGATTAGTATATGTCTAGTCATGTTTCTCCTTGGATTTATCCTGTATAGGACTCTGTGCACTTCCTGGACTTGATTGACTATTTCCTTACCCATATTAGGGAATTTTTCAGCTATAATCTCTTCAAATATTTTCTCAGTCCCTTTTTCTTTCTCTTCTTCTTCTGGGACCCTTATAGCTTGAATGTTGTACGTTTAATGTTGTCCCAGAGGTCTCTGAGACTGTCCTCAATTCTTCTCATTCTTTTTTCTTTATTCTGCTCTGCAGTAGTTATTTCCACTATTTTATCTTCCAGGTCACTTATCTGTTCTTCTGCCTCAGTTATTCTGCTATTGATTCCTTCTAGAGAATTTTAAATTTCATTTATTGTGTTTTTCATCATTGTTTGTTTGCGCTTTAGTTCTTCTAGGTCCTTGTTAAAAGTTTTTTGTATATTCTCCATTCTATTTCCAAGATTGGGATCATCTTTACTATCTTTACTCTGAATTCTTTTTCATGTAGACTGCCTATTTCCTCTTCATTTGTTTGGTCTGGTAAGGTTTTTGCCTTGCTCCTTCATCTGCTGTGTATTTCTCTTTCTTCTCATTTTGCTTAACTTATTGTGTTTGGGGTCTCCTTTTCACAGGCTTCATGTTTGTAGTTCCTGTTGTTTTTGGTGTCTGCTCTCAGTGGGTAAGGTTGGTTCAGTGTGTTTTGTAGGCTTCCTGATGGTGCAGGCTAGTGCCTGTGTTCTGGTGGATGAGGCTGGGTGTTGTCTTTCTGGTTGGCAGGACCACATCCAGTGGTGTGTTTTGGGGTGTCTGTAAATTTATTATGATTTTAGGCAGCCTCTCTGCTAATGGGTGGGCTTGTGTTCCTGTCTTGCTAGTTGTTTGGCATAGGGTATCCAGCACTGTAGCTTGCTGGTCATTGAGTGGAGCTTGGTCCTAGCATTGAGATGGAGATCTCTGGGAGAGCTTTCACCGTTTGATATTACGTGGGGCTGGGAGGTCTCTGGTGGGCCAATGTCCTGAACTCAGCTCTCCCTCTTCTGAGGCTCAGGTCTGACACCCGGACGGAGCACCAAGACTCTGTCAGCCACTCAGCTCAGAAGGAAAGGGAGAAAAAGAAAGAAAGAAAGAAAGAGAGAGAGGGAGAAAGAAAGAAAGAAAGAAAGAAAGAAAGAAAGAAAGAAAGAAAGAAAGAAAGAAAGAAAGAAAGAAAGAAGGAAGGAAGGAAGGAAGGAAGGAAGGAAGGAAAGAAAGAAAGAAAGAAAGAGAGAAAGGAAGGAAGGAAGGAAGAAAGAAAAAGAAAGAAAGAAGGAAAAGAAAGAAAGAAAGGAAGGAAGGAAGGAAGGAAGGAAGAAAAAAGAAAGGAAGGAAGGAAGGGAGGAAAAGAATGTTATTAAAATAAAAAAATTATCAAAAAGTAAAAAATTATCAAAAGTAATTTAGAGAAAGGAAGAAGAAAGAAACCAAACCAAAAAACAAATCCACCAATTATAACAAGCACTAAAAACTATACTAAAAACCAAACCAAAAAGGGACAGTCAGAACCCTAGGATAAATGGCAAAAACAAAACTATATAGACAAAATCACACAAAGAAGCATACACATACACACTCACAATAAGAGAAAAAGGAAAAAAGATATATATATTTATATAAAGGAAGAGAGCAACCAAATCAATAAACAAATCTACCAATGATAATAAGCTCTAAATACTAAACTAAGATAAACATAAAACCAGAAACAAATTAGATGCAGAAAGTAAACCCCAAGTCTACAGTTGCTCCCAAAGTCCACCACCTCAGTTTTGGGATGATTCATTGTCTACTCAGGTATTCCACAGATGCAGGGTACATCAAGTTGACTGTGGAGATTTAATCCGCTGCTCCTGAGGCTACTGGGAGAAATGTCCTTTTCTCTTCTTTTATTCACAGAGCTCCTGGGGTTCAGCTTTGGATTTGGCCCCGCCTCGCCCTGTATGTCGCCTGAGGGTGTCTTTTGGGAAGTCTGAGGTCTTCTGCCAGCGTTCAGTAGGTGTTCTGTAGGAGTTGTTACACATGTAGATGTAGTTTTGATGTATTTGTGGGGAGGAAGGTGATCTCCACGTCCTACTTCTCTGCCATCTTGAAGGAGCCTCCTCCAGATTGGCTTTTTTTCACTCCACATAATTCTCTGGAAATTCATCAAGGTTGTCACTTGTATCAATAGCTCATTTATTTTTTATTGCTGAGTAGCTTTCCCTGGTATGGATGTATTGTATCACAGTTTGTTTAACAATTTATTGTTGAAGGACATCAGATTTGTTTCTACTTTTTGGCTATTACACATAAAGCTTTCATAAACATTTGTGTACAGGTTTGGGGGTGAACATAAGTTTTTATTTTTCTAGAATAAATTCCTAGTAGTGTAATTACTGAGTTTTATGGCAGTTGCAGGCTTAGTTTTTTAATACATTGCCAAACTGTTTTCCAGAGTGATGGCCATTTTACATTTCAAACAACAATGTCTGAGTGATCATTTTTTCCCACATTCTGGTCAGCATTTGGTGTTTTCACTATTTTTTATTTTAGCCATTCTTATAGGTGTGTGATGATATGTTATCATGGTTTTAAGATTTTTTTTTTGATGTGGACCATTTTTAAAGTCTTTATTGAATTTTTTGCAATATTGCTTCTCTTTTATGTTTTGGTTTTTTGGCTGCCAGGCATGTGGGATCTTAGGTTCCCGACCAGGAATCAAACCTGCACCCCCCTGCCATTGGAAGGTGAAGTCTTAACCACTGGACTGCCAAGGAATTCCCTTATCATGGTTTAAATTTGCATTTTCCTAATGGTTAATAATGTTGAACATCTTTTCATGTGCATATTTACAATTTATATGTCCTCCATTCCATATGTACATTTATAAATACTATAGATATAGATATAAACAAAAAATCTTACTAAGATTTTGGTAGGAATTGCATTAAACCTAAATATTAATTTGGGGACAGTTTACATCTTTACTATGTGGAGCCTTCCAATCCATGAACACTGTATGTCTTCCCAATTATTTGGATCTTCATTGATTTCTTGTATAAGCATATTGTAATTTCAGCTTCAGTATTTAATATTTTGAGTGATTCTAAATAGTATTGTATATTTAATTGTGGTATCCATGTGTTCATTGCTAAAATTGATTTTTGTATGTCTATCTTGTATCCAGTGACCTTGCTGAGCTCACATATTAGTTATATGGTTTTCTGATTTTTAAAAAAATAGATTCCTTGGTATCCACCAAGACAATCATGTCGTCTATAGTAGGAACCAAATTATTTCTTCCTTTCTAATCTGTATACCTTTTATTTCCTTTTCTTGCCTTACTGCACTAGGTAGATTTTCCAGCACTATGCTGAATAAGAGAGGTGAGAGCAGACATCCTTGCCTTGTTCCCAATCTTAGGGGACAAACATTCAGTCTTTCAACAGTAAGTATGAGGTTCTATGCAGGGTTTTTGTAGGTGTTCTTTACCAAGGTAGTGGTATGCTGAACAATTCATGTAAAGAACTACTGAGACAGAAGTATAATATTTGCACATACACACACACACACACACACACACACACACACACACACTGAAGAGTGCATCCCCATTTGTGCCAGGCTGTCAGTGCAGGGCATGGAGCCAATCTAATCTGTTGCTGAGCTGGATCTGGCTTTGTTTCACCTTAAGTTGAATTCAATTTCACACCAGCTGCAAATGTTTTGAGGGTGGGATGAGGAGTTCTCTGAAATAGAGATATGAGCAAAGGAAGATTCTGGGTTTCTGGCTATATAGCTGAGTCATCAATTTTCTAACAGGTTTATAACCTGCTGATTGCTGAAGATTCTCTGTAAAGTTCTTTCCTGGCTGTCCACCCTTCAAAAGGTGGCTCTCTGCCCTGTCCCCACTTCAGTGTAGTCTGCAAAGGCCCAGCATGTCTCTGAAGCTTTTCTCTCATTGGTTCTGCAGCATAACCCGCTTCACTGCACACTCTACAAAGGCACTAAGAGATTTCACTTAGCTTTTCTGTTCCTCAGGAACCATCTAGAAAATGTCCCATCCCCACCTAACTAAAAATTGGCTTTGATTTCTTTTGAAGCTGTTACTAGCTTTGTAATGTACCATGTATTTGCTTTCTCTCCTTCACTGCTTTACCTCACTTCCTCCCTCAGTCTTCCTGCCCTAGGAGTACATGTCCCGATAAATCTTCAGCATGCAAACTTGCCTCAACCTCTGCCTTCTAGGACACCCAGGCTAAGGCAGATTTTTCTTAAGACTTATTTGAATTGTTCTTAGCTCTTAGTAAAAAGAGCAATCAAAAGGTACTGAGAGCAGACCAGGAAAGACTTTTTGTTTCAAACTATTTAGTGAGTCACACCCAATTTATAGAACAAATGACATTTCTCAAACCAACTGAAAATTTCTATTTAAAATGGTCTTCAAAATATCAAACCCTGTGGGACTGGGGAATTATGGTTTAATGGGTACAAAGTTTCAGTTTGGGATGATGAAAAAGTTCTGGAGATGGATAGTGGTGATGATTGCACAATATGAATGCACTTAATGTCACTGAACTGTACACTTAAAATTGGTTAAAATTATAAAATTTATGTTATGTATATTTTACCAGAATTTTTTAAATTGTCAAACTCTGAGTTAATGAGAGAAGGTCCCCCAATAGAATAAATGTAGAGCTAACACCCAGCACAAGTAGGCATCCACTGTACCAGGAAAAAGTACCATTCAATGACCAGAGCTACTAGGTTAAAAAGATCCCATGGCTTACTATTTTATTGTTCACTAGCTACAAAAGGGGCTCAGTCAACAAATGTTTAATCATATTTTAAGTTATTAGCCATACAAATGGTCCACGTTAACTTCTCTCCTTGATAATCCCCTCCATATTCATTATACATGTTCTGGGGGAATCTGAACTAGCCCAGGAGGCTTCTCATCCTTTGAGACCCAGCTCAAAACTTCCCCTCTGGAGAGCCATTCCTGACTTTCCCTCAGTCTCCCTAGTACCCCCTGAGCACTCTATGCACTTGGCCATGAGAGGATACGTTTATGTTATAATCTTAGCTTAGGTGACTGTCTCCCCACTCTAAAGGAAAATGCCAGGGTATAGAAGATGTTCAATAAGGTTTAACGAACAAAATTTCACACAGAGGACACATTTCCAGGTGTCTTTGGATTCTGTTTCTACCACTGATATTAAATGCAGCTGTGAATGCAGTTATTGCTTTTCCTGGGGCTGATCTCAGATGGGGGCCATTTTAACAACCCTGCACTCAGAACGTGAGGTCTCAGTTGCTGGATTAGGTGAATTAGCTCTCCAGAAATCACAGCAACTTCACTGAATGACATTAATCCCCCTTTACAAACAAGAAGATAAACTAAAAAGAAATTTGTTGATCTAATAGTTGAGACAAATCAAATAACAGAGAAAGCTAGACTATCTAAGAATATCTGGATGTAAAAATAAAAACTTAAAAGGTATCTAGTGTGTTTATCTAAGATTCTCACAATCCTCTTGTGTTCCCAAAGGAGATTAGGCCTCCTTCCAAATACAATCACATCCAAAGCCTTTGTGTTTACTCACCAGAGGTTAGTCTCTCCCAACATTTTTTCTAATTGGCTTTTCAATGACTCCACAGGACAACACACTCCTCCAGCCAAAAAGACTTTTTTAAAATCTTTCTTCTTACTCTTAGGTTAGAGTCTCTACTTCTTAGCTTACTCATTCATCACTTCACCTCCTCCCCAACACACACTGCTTTAAAAGGGAATAAGAAGCTGCCACCGAGGATGGTTTCTGATTCAATATCTGTTTCTAAACCTAAGCCACATCTGCATGCATTGTGGGAGCAGGTTAACTTTGAGATGTCATAATGATCATCCTCAGGCCACAGACTTAGAATGTCAGGGGCAGTTCTGCAGAGAGTGAGAAGTGACAGGCCATGCAGAGGGACTGAGTATGCCTAGAACTGCCCCAGTCAAAGGTGAAGATGGGTTTCCACTCAGGAAATCATCTGGACTATTCCTACTTTACTTTCAATTTGGCATGCATTAATCATCACTTCAGGCTCACCACAGTGTCAGGGGGCCCTCCCTCAAATGCATTAACACCCCCTTACCTCCCAGGCAGGCACCGAGGGCAAGGGCATACATGAGCGGTGGCACAGGCAGGCTGACCTCAGGGTCTCTGCTCAGGTTCAGGAGCACAGGAATCTGTGGAGGAAAAGGACATTGATATCAGGTCCATGGAAGCCCAGAGGAGTTGCCCATTCTATGACCAACTTGCAAAATCCAAAGCACATTTTTAGCAGTCAAACTGTATGGAGCACAGGATGTTCAAAAGGAAACCAAAGCAAACTTCGGAATCCACAAAACCTTGAATTTGAGCCCATCAGTAAGTCTTTGTTTCCAGCCACATGACCAACTGGTCCCGCTTCTCCTCAGCTTCTTCTCCAGCTGCTGCTGTGGATTCCTAAATGGGGTGAAGTCGCATAGAATCTAACACAGTGCTTGGGACCACAACCATCTGACCAGCATTTATTAGCCCTGCAGTGGATCAAGTTCTACACTAACTCCATGCATACATCATCTTATTTAATCCTCAAACTTCCTCCAGTTATGTATGTTATTCCCTCAATTGATAGATAAGGACATCGAGACATGGAGAGACACAGATCTTGTAAGTGGCCAAGCCAGAATCAGTTCTCTGATTCTAAACTGCATGCAGGTAAACCGGTGCTAAACCATTTCTCACTACTGCCTCTGTGCAGTCATCCCACACCTGCTGATGTTTGTGATGTAACAGGCATCAGATTCAATGACTAGGAAGTAGTATTCTCTAGTAAATCATGACAGCATCCAGTGCATCTTTCTAATAGGGATAAATTTCATATTATAGTAATCAGTGAAACACGTAGCAGTTGTGACGTTTCTGTGAGAAATTTGTGTTCCCAAAACATGCCCCCTTGTGGCTCATGTTGCTAATGAAGGACAGAAGAAGATGTAGTCACTGGACCTGCTTCCAGCACGCTCAGGAGATGTTAGTCCATGTTATCACTGTTAGGTTCCTCGGAGCAGCCCATTAGAGGTTAAGGAGGGACCCCTGGACCTGCTGCCTTGGAACAGTTGCCTTGTGTGAACCTCTGTAAAGAGCAGGAAGAGGAGGGCTCCAACACTAACCCATCTGGAAAGGACTACCCAAAATCGCAGACAGAAAGCTAAAAACAATGTGGAGATATGTAAATGACATGTGATTTCATTTGCTATAGAGAATTAGGGGACAACAGAGCCACACTCTACTGGACACCAGGTTTCCGGATGTCATAAAAGCAACACCTCATTGCTTATTTGGGAAGATTGGATCACTCCCCATCCTTTTATCTCTGCAATAGGACTTCACTTGCATGCCTTCTGCAGTGGTCTCCAGTGAAACAGACAGATCTACACCAAGAGCAGGGCCCCTGCAGCTTCCAGTGCAACTACAGGTGGCCTCAGTCCTTGCTGCTTCACCAGAACCCCACCAGTATATGCGTGTTTGTAACTGGCCCTTGCCACCACACAGGCACCTGCTGCTGGCCCCTGCAGCCAAGTGTGCGTACACCACCAGCTCTGATCACCACTTTCATCAACCCTGGTCCCTAGCTGCAGGAACTGGAGGCATCACTGAGGACCACAACAGTCCTTGCAGTCTCTGTGGACCATCCACACCACTCACCAAGGACCACACACTATCAACAATGTGGACTCCAGCATGCTGAGCCAACAAATCACCATGCACCCTGGAACTAGAGCTGCCACATGCCCTCACAATTGGTGCCCTGTGCTCAGGTCATGGTACTCTCAAGCATGCCCCCAACTGCAGGTGAAGATATTTTCCATAAAGTCTGGAAGAGATGACTGCTTCTCCACATGTGCAGACACTTGTGCCAGGCTACAGGGAACAAGAAGAATCAGGGAAACATGACTCCACCAAAGAAAGAGTGTAAACTTCCAATGATTGACCCCAAAGAAATGGAGATTCAGGAATTGTCAGACACAGAGTTCAAAATAATTGTTCTAAAGATGCTCAGAGAGCTACAAGAGAACTCAAATAAACAATTTAGAAAAAATAGGAAAACAAAACAAGAACAAAATGAGAAGTTCAACAAAGAGACAGAAAACATTAAGAAGAACCAAATAGAAATTTTGGAGCTGAAGAATACAATGACTGAACTGAAAAATTCAATAGAGAGCTTCAACAGCAGACTGGATTAAGCAGAAGAATCAGTGAGATCAAAGACAAGTCATTTGAAATTATCCAATCAGAGGAGCAAAAAGAAAAGAGAATGAAGAGAAATGAAGAAAGCCTACAGAAAAAAAACCTATGTATCATTGTAGTCCCAGAAGGGGAAGAGAGGAAAGGGGGCAGAAATCTTATTTAAAGAAATAATGGCTAAGAACTCCCAAATCTGGGGGAAGATTTGAATAATCCAAGTTCATGAAGTTAATAAATCACCCCAAAATTTCAATCTAAAATATTCTTCTTTAAGACATATTATAATAAAAGTGTCTAAAATCAAAGACAAAGAGAGAATTTTAAAAGCAGCAAGAGAAAATAAATTTCTCTCATAAAAGTAATCCCCCACAAGGCTATCAGTGGATTTCTCAGTAGAAACCTTACAATTCACAAGAGAATTCGATGATATATATAAAGTGCTGAAAGAAAAAAACCTACCAACCAAAAACACTTTACCTAGCAAAGCTGTCCTTCAGAAATGAAGGAAAAATAAAGACTTTCCCAAACAAACAGAAGCTGAGGGAGTTCATTACCACTAGACCAGCCTTGCAAGAAATGCTGAAGAAAATTCTTCAAGCTGAAATGAAAACATGTTAATTAATAACATGAAAAAAGGAAAGTATAAAATTCATTGGTAAGTATACAGTCAAATTCAGAATACCCTAACACTGTAATGGTGATGTGTGAATCACTTAACCCTAGTATAAATGTTAAAACATGAAAGTATTAAAATAACTATAGTTACAGGAACTTGTTAATGAAAACACAAGATTAAAAGATGTACATTGTGACACAAAAAACATTAAATGTAGTGTGAAGTAAAACAATAGATTTTTTGTATGCAATTAAAGTTGAGTCATTAGTTAAAATAGACTGTTATATTTTATTAAGGCTTCAGGGTAACCACACTACAAAAACCTATAACATATACACACAAGATAAAGAGAAGAGAATGAAAACATACCACTACAGAAGCTTATCAATTTACAAAGGAAGACAACAAGAAAGATACAAAAGAACTACAAAATAGCCAGAAAACAACAATAAACAAGACAGCAATAGTAAGTCCTTACCTATCAACAATCACTTTAAAGGTAAATGGGTTAAATTCTCCAATCAAAGGGCACAGAGTGGCTGAATGGATTTTTTTAAAAAGAAAAGAAAAACAAACAAACAAAAAAAACAAGCCCCAACTATATGCTGTCACAGGACACACATAGGCTCAAAGTGGAGTGATGGAAAAAGATATTCCATGCAAATGAAAACCAAAAGAGAGAAGAAGTAGACTTTTACATCAGAAAAAATAGACTTTAAGTCAAAAACTGTTAAGAGACCAAAAAAGTCACTATATAATAATAAAGGAGTCAATTCATTGATAGCTTTTACAATTGTGAATATATGTACATCCTACATCAGAGCACCTAACTATATTAAGCAACTATTAACAGATCAGTGGATTTCAATGTCTTATGTAAAGAAAGATCATCCAGACAGAAAATCAATGAAGAAATATTGGGTTTAAACTACACTTTAAAATAAATAGTCCTAACAGTCATATACAGAACATTCCATCCAATAGCCGCAAAATGCACATTCTTGTCAAGCACACACTGAGCATTCTCCAGGATAGATCATACATTAAGTCACAAAACGAGTCTTAAGAAATTTAAGAAGAAAGAAATCATATCAATGATCTTTTACAATTACAATGGTGTGAAACTAGACATCAATAACAAGAAGAAAGCTGGACAACTCACAAATATATGGAAATGAAACCACATGCTCCTGAAGAATCAGTGGGTCAAAGAAGAAATAAAAAGGGAAATCAAAAAATATCTAGACAGACCTTCAAGATGATGGAGGAGTAAGACGTGGAGATCATCTTCCTCCCCACAAATACATCAGAAATACACCTACATGTGGAACAACTCCTACAGAACACCTACTGAATGCTGGAAGAAGACCTCAGACAACCCAAAAGGCAAGAAACTTCCCAATGTACCTGGGTAGGGCAAAAGAAAAAAGAAAAAACAGAGACAAAAGAATAGGGACAGGACCTACACCTCTGGGAGGGAGCTGTGAAGGAGGAAAAGTTTCCACACACTAGAAAGCCCCTTCACTGGTCGAGACGGGGGTGGCAGGGGGAAAGCTTTGGAGCCATGCAGGAGAGCACAGCAATAGGGGTGCAGAGGGCAAAGTGAAGAGATCCCCACAAAGAGGATTGGTGCTGAACAGCAATCACCAGCCTGAGACATTTGTCTGCTCACCCATTGGGGTGAATGGGAGCTGGGAGCTGAGGCTCGGGATTCAGAGGTCACATCCCAGGGAGAGGACTGGGGTTGGCTGTGTGAACACAGCCTGAATGGGGCTAGTGCACCACAGCTAGCTAGGAGGGAGTCCGGGAAAAAGTCTGGAACTGCCTAAGAAGCAAAGGACCATTTTTTCGGGGTGTGCGAGGAGAGGGGATTCAGAGCACTGCCTAAATGAGCTCCAGAGACGGGTGAGAGCTGGGGGTATCAGCGTGGACACCAGAGATGGGCATGAAACGCTAAGGCTGCTGCTGCAGCCACCAAGAATCCTGTGTGCAAGCACAGGTCACTATTCACACTTCCCCTCCCAGGAACCTGTGCAGCGCGCCACTGCCAGGGTCCCGTGATCCACAGACAACTATCCTGGGAGAATACAAGGCACACCTCAGGCGGTTGCAATGTCACACCAGCCTCTGCCACCACAGGCTCACACTGCATTCCGTACCCCTACCTCCCCCCAGCCTGAGTGAGCCCAAGCCCCATAATCAGCTACTACTTTAACCCCATCATGTCTGGGCAGGGAACAGATGCCCTCAGGTGACGTACACACAGAGGCGGGGCAAAATCCAAAGCTGAACCCCAGCAGCTCTGCAAACAAAGAAGAGAAAGGGAAATTTCTCCCAGCAGCCTCAGGAGCAGCAGATTAAATCTCCACAATCATCTTGATGTACCCTGTATCTCTGGAATACATGAATAGATGACAAATCATCCCAAAATTGAGGTGGTGGACTTTGGGAGCAACTGTAGACTTGGAGTTTGCTTTCTGCATCTAATTTGTTTTTGGTTTTATGATTATCTGAGTTTAGCAATTAGAGTTTATTATCATTTGTAGATTTGTTTATTGATTTGTTTGTTATCTTCCTTTTTTTATATATAGATATACTTTTTTTTCCTTTTTCTCTTTTTGTGAGTGTGTATGTGTATGCTTCTTTCTGTGATTTTCTCTGTATAGCTTTGCTTTTACCATTTGTCCTAGAGTTCTGTCAGTACAGTTATTATTATTTTTTTAGTATAGTTTTTAGTGTTTGTTATCATTGGTGGATTGGTTTTTTTCATTTGGTTGCTCTCTTTTCTTCCTTTCCTTTTTAAATTACATTTAAATTTTTACTTTTAATATTTTTTTATTTTTAATTTTAATAACTTTATTTTATTTTGTTTTATTTTCTTTCTTTCTTTCCCTTTCTTTCTTTCTCTCTCTCTCTCTTCCTTTCTCTCTCTCTCTCTCTCTCTCTTTCTTTTTTTCTCCCTTTACTTCTGAACTCTGTGGCTGACAGGGTTTTCATGCTCTGGCCGGGTGTCAGACCTGAGCCTCAGAGGAGGGAGAGCCGAGTTCAGGACATTGGTCCACCAGAGACCTCCTGGCTCCATGTAATATCAAATGGCGAAAGCTCTCCCATAGATCTCCATATCAGCACTAAGACCCAGCTACACTCAACGATCAGCAAGCTACAGTGCTGGACACCCTATGCCAAAAAACTACCAAGACAGGAACACAACACCACTCATTAGCAGAGAGGCTAACTAAAATCATAATAAGGTCACAGAACTCCAAAACACACCACCAGACTCAGTACTGCCCACCAGAAAGACAAGATCGAGCCTCATCCACCAGAGCACAGGCACCAGTCCCCTCCACCAGGAAGCCTACACAACCCAGTGAACCAACCTTACCCACTGGGGGCAGACACCAAAAACAACGGGAACTACAAACCTGCAGCCTGTGAAAAGGAGACCCAAAACACAGTAAGTTAAGCAAAATGAGAAGACAGAGAAACACACAGCAGATGAAGGAGCAATCTATAAACCCACCAGCCCAAACAAATGAAGAAGAAATAGGCAGTCTACCTGAAAAAGAATTCAGAGTAGTGAATGATAGCAAATGATAGTGAAGTAGGAAATGATAGTAAAGATGTTCCAAAATCGTGGAAATAGAATGGAGAAAATGCAAGAAACATTTAACAAGGACCTAGAAGAACTAAAGAGCAAACAAACAATGATGGACAACACAATAAATGAAATTTAAAATTCTCTAGAAGGAATCAATAGCAGAATAACTGAGGCAGAAGAATGGATAAGTGACCTGGAAGATAAAATAATGGAAATAACTACTGCAGAGCAGAATAAAGAACAAAAGAATGAAAAGAATTGAGGACAGTCTTAGAGACTTCTGGGACAACATAAAATGCACAAACATTCGAATTATAGGGGTCCCAGAAGAAGAGAAAAAGAAAGGGATTGAGAAAATATTCAAAAAGATTATAGTTGAAAACTTCCCTAATATGGGTAAGAAAATAGTTAATCAAGTCCAGGAAGTGCAGAGAATCCCATACAGGATAAATCCAAGGAGAAACATGCCAAGACACATATTAATCAAACTATCAAAAATTAAATACAAAGAAAAAATACTAAAAGCAGCAAGGGAAAAGCAACAATTAACATACAAGGGAAACCCCATAAGGTTAAAAGCTGATCTTTCAGCAGAAACTCTTCAAGCCACAAGGGAGTGGCAGCACATATTTAAAATGATGAAAGGGAAAAATCTACAACCAAGATTACTCTACCCAGAAGGATCTCATTCAGATTCGATGGAGAAATTAAAATCTTTACAGACAAGCAAAAGCTAAGAGAATTCAGCACCACCAAACCAGCTTTACAATAAATGCTAAAGGAACTTCTCTAGGCAGGAAACACAAAAGAAGGAAAAGACCTACAATAACAAACCCAAAACAATTAAGAAAATGGTAATAGGAACATACATATCGATAGTTACCTTAAATGTAAATAGATTAAATGCTCCAACCAAAAGACATAGGCTGGCTGAATGGTTACAAAAACAACACCTGTATATATGCTGTCTACCAGAGACCCACTTCAGACCTAGGGACACATACAGACTGAAAGTGAGGGGATGGAAAAAGATATTCCATGCAAATGGAAATCAAAAGAAAGCTGGAGTAGCAATTCTCATATCAGAAAAAATAGACTTTAAAATAAAGACTATTACAAGAGACAAAGAAGGATACTACATAATGATCAAGGGATCAATCCAAAAAGAAGATATAACAATGGTAAATATTTATGCAACCAACATAGGAGCGCCTCAATACGTATGGCAAATACTAACAACCATAGAAGGGGAAACTGACAATAACACAATCAGAGTAGGGATCTTTAACACCCCAATTTCATCAATAGACAGATCATCCAAAATGCAAATAGAGAAGGAAACACAAGCTTTAAATGATACAATAATCAAGATGGACTTAAGTGATATTTATAGGACATTCCATCCACAAACAGCAGTTTACACTTTCTTCTCAAGTGCTCATGGAACAATGTCCAGGATAGATCATACCTTGGATCACAAATAAAGCCTTGGTAAATTTAAGAAAATTGAAATCATATCAAGTATCTTTTCTGACCACAACACTATGAGACTAGTTATCAAGTACAGGACAAAAAATCTGTAAAAAATACAAAAAAATGGAAGCTAAACAATACACTACAAAATAAGCAAGAGATCATTGAAGAAATCAGAGAGGAAATCAAAAAGAAAGAAACCTAGAAACAAATGACAGTGAAAACACGATGACCCAAAACCTATGTGATGCAGCAAAAGCAGTTCTACGAGGGAAGTTTATAGCAATACAATCCTACCTCAAGAAACAAGAAACATCTCAGATAAACAACCTAACGTTACACCTAAAGCAATTAGAGAAAGAAGAACAAAAAACCCCCAAAGTTAGCAGAAGGAAAGCAATCATAAAGATCAGATTACAAATAAATGAAAAAGAAATGAAGGAAACAATAGCACAGATCAATAAAACTAAAAGCTGCTTCTTGAGAAGATAAACAAAATTGATAAACCATTAGCCAGACTCATCAAGAAAAAAAGGGAGAAGACTCAAACCAATAGAATTAGATATGAAAAAGGAGAAGTAACAACTGACACTGCAGAAATACAAAGAATCATGAGAGATTACTAGAAGCAACTATATGCCAAAAAAATGGACAATGTGGAAGAAATGGAAAAATTCTTAGAAAAGCACAACCTTATGATACTGAACCAGGAAGAAATAGAAAATATAAACAGACCAATCACAAGCACTGTAATTGAGACTGTGATTAAAAATCTTCCAACAAACAAAAGCCCAGGACCAGACGGCTTCACAGGTGAATTCTAACAAACATTTAGAGAAGAGCTAACACCTATCCTTCTCAAACTCTTCCAAAATATAGCAGAGGGAGGAACACTCCCAAACTCATTCTACGAGGCCACCATCACCCTGATACCAAAACCAGACAATGATGTCACAAAAAAAGAAAACTACAGGCCAATATCACTGATGAACATAGATGCAAAAATCCTCAACAAAATACTAGTGAACAGAATCCAACAGCACAATAAAAGGATCATACACCATGATCAAGTGGGGTTTATCTGCAGAATGCAAGGATTCTTCAATGTATGCAAATCAATCAATGCAATACACCATATTAACAAACTGAAGGATAAAAACCATATGATCATCTCAATAGATATGCAGAGAAAGATTTCGACAAAATTCAACACGGATTTATGATAAAAGCCCTGCAGAAAGTAGGCATAGAGGGAACTTACCTCAACATAATAAAGACTACCTATGACAAACCCACAGCCTACATCGTTCTCAATGGTGAAAAACTGAAAACTTTTCCTCTAAGATCAGGAAAATGATAAGGTTGTCCACTCTCACCACTATTATTCAACATAGTTTTGAAAGTTTTAGCCACAGCAATCAGAGAAGAAAAGGCAATAAAAGGAATCCAGATGGAAAAGAAGAAGTAAAAGTGCCACTGCTTGCAAATGACGTGATATTATACATAGAAAATCCTGAAGATGCTACCAGAAAACTACTAGAGCTAATCAATGAATTTCATAGAGTAGCAGGATACAAAATTAATGCACAGAAATCTCTTGCATTCCAATACACCAGTGATGAAAAATCTGAAAGAGAAATTAAGGAAACACTCCCATTTACCATTGCAACAAAAAGAATAAAATACCTAGGAATAAACTACCTAAGGAGACAAAAGACCTGTATGCAGAAAACTATAGGACACTGATGAAAGAAATTAAAGGTGACACAAACAGATGGAGAGATATACCATGTTCTTGGATTGGAAGAATCAACATTGTGAGAATGACTATACTACCCAACACAATCTACAGATTCAATTCCATCCCTATCAAACTACCAATGGCATTTTCCTCAGAACTAGAACAAAAAATTTCACAATTTGTATGGAAACGTCAAAGACCCTGAATAACCAAAGCAATCTTGAGAAAGAAAAACAGAGCCTGAAGAATCAGGCTCCCTGACTTCAGACTATACTACAAAGCTACAGTAATCAAGACAGTATGGTACTGGCACAGAAACAGAAATATAGATCATTGGAACAGGATAGAAAGCCCAGAGATAAACCCATGCACATATGGTCACCTTATCTTTGATATAGGATGCAATAATATACAATTGAGAAGTGAGCCTCTTCAATAAATGGTGCTGGGAAAAGTGGACAGCTACATGTAAAAGAATGAAATTAGAACACTCCCTAACTCCATACACAAAAATAAACTCAAAATGAATTAATGACCTAAATGTAAGGCCAGAAACTATAAAACTCTTAGAGGAAAACATAGGCAGAACACTCTATGACATAAATCACAGCAAGATCCTTTTTGACCCACCTTCTAGAGAAATGGAAATAAAAACAAAAATAAACAAATGGGACCTAATGAAACTTAAAAGCTTTTGCACAGCAAAGGAAATCATAAACAACATGAAAAGACAACCCTGAGAATGGGAGAAAATATTTGCAAATGAAGCAACTGACCAAGGATTAATCCCCAAATTTTACAAGCAGCTCATGCAGCTCAATATCAAAAAGACAAACAACCCAATCCAAAATGGGCAGAAGACCTAAATAGACATTTCTTCAAAGAAGATATACAGATTGCCAACAAACACATGAATGAATGCTCAATATCACTAATTATTAGAGAAATGCAAATCAAAACTGCAATAAGGTATTACCTCACACCCGTCAGAATGACCATCATAAAAAATCTATAAACAATAAATGCTGGAGAGGGTGTGGAGGAAAGGCAACCCTCTTGCATTGTTGGTGGGACTGTAAATTGATATAGCCACTATGGAGAAGAGTATGAAGGTTCTTTAAAAAACTAAAAATAGAACTACCATATGACCCAGCAATCCCACTACTGGGCATATACCCTGAGATAACCACAATTCAGAAAGAGTTATGTACCACAATATTCATTGCAGCTCTATTTACAATAGCCAGGACATGGAGGCAACCTAAGTGTCCATCGACAGATGAATGGATAAGGAAGATGTGGCCCATATATACAATGGAATATTACTCAGCCATAAAAAGAAACGAAATTGAGTTATTTGTAGTGAGGTGGATGGACCTAGAGTCTGTCATACAGGCTGAAGTAAGTCAGAAAGAGAAAAACAAATACTGTAAGCTAACTCATATATATGGAATCTAAAAAAAAAAAAATGATTCTGAAGAGCCTAGGAGTAGGACAGGAATAAAGATGCAGACATAGAGAATGGACTTGACAAGGGGAGGGGGAAGGGTAACCTGGGACAATGTTTGAGAGTGGCATGGACATATATACACTACCAAATGTAAAAAGATAGCTAGTGGGAAGAAGCCGCATAGCACAGGGAGATCAGCTCAATGCTTTGTGACCACTTAGAGGGGTGGAATAGGGAGGATGGGAGGGATATGCAAGAGGGAGGAGATAATGTGATATATGTATATGTATAGCTGATTCACTTTGTTATAAACAGAAACTAACACACCATTGTAAAGCAATTATACTCTAATAAAGATGTTTAAAAAGAAATCTAGACAAACAAAAATGGAAACACAGCATACCAAAATCTATGGGATACAGCAAAAATAATTCTGAAAGGGAAGTTTATAGCAATAAATGCCTACATTAAGAAAAAAGAAAGATCTCAAATAAACAACCTAACTATTTACACCTCAAGGAACTGGACAAGCAAACTAATCCCAGAGTTAGCATAGTAAGAAAATAACAACGATTAGAGCATAAATAAATGAAATAGACTAGAAAACCATTAAAAAGGTCAAAAAAAACTAAGATCTGGTTTTTTGAAAAGAAACAAAATTGACAAACCTTTAACTAGAATAATAAAAGAAAGAGAGAGTTCAAATAAATACAAATGAAAAAGGAAGTATTATAACACCTAGAAACACATAGGATCACAGGAGACTACTATGAACAATTATACAGCATAGTGGACAACCTGGAGAAAATGGACCTCAAAACATACATCCTACCAACACTGAATCAGGAAGAAATAGAAAATCTGAATAGACACATAACTAGTAATGCGATTGAATCTGTAATCAAAAATCTCCCAAAAAAGAAAAGCCCAAGACCAGGTGGTTTCACTGGAGAATTCTACCAAACATTTAAAGAAGAATTAATGCGAATGCTTCTCAAACTCTTCCAAATTTTTGAAAAGGAAGGAACTCTTCCAAACTGGTGAATTTTACCAAACATTTAAAGAAAAGTTAACACCAATACTTATCAAACTATTCCAAAACCTGAAGAGGAAATATTTCCTTACTCATTCTATGAGGTCAGCATTACTCTGATATCCAAGCCAGATAAAGACACTGCAAGAAAATAAAACTACAGACCAATATTCCTTATGAAATTTGGCACCAAATTACTGAACTTCAGGACTTCATTGCCTCTTCAAACATGAGACAAATGGAGAGACTTTAGGGCTCAGGCAAAAGAGGACAAAACCACAAAAGGGGCAGAAACACAGGTAACATCACTCAGGAAACAAGAAATAAAATTAAAAAGCAGCAAATGATGAAAAATGTTTTCTGTGAGACAAAGAGATGGGATAAAGGTGTTGTTTTTTAAGTAAGAATTCCAGACTGATTTATCACTTTAAACTATATGAATTGACTTGAAATTAAGCATTAAACAACTAAACAGCTCAAAATAATGAATAAGTAAAATGTTGGGTGGTATAAAGTGCTATGGGAAAAATAAAGCAAAAGTGAGACCGGGTGTTCAATTTTGCACTGGGAAGGTGACATTTTACAAAAACTCAATAAAGGTGAGGAAGCAGGACCAAGCCCACAATGATCTGTGTGAAGAGAATCACTGGAAGAAGGAGGTGGAAGTGCAAAGGCCCTGAGGCACAAGCTTGCTAGACATGTCCGAGGGAAACTAAGGAAGACAGTGTGGTTGGAGCAATGTGGGCAAGGAGAAGAGTGATAGGGCTGAGATCACAGAGGACACAGTGGTCATATCTGTAAGATACGTAGGCCACTGCAAGACTTTGACTTCTGCTGAGTGAGGTGGGAATCCTCTGTGGAGAATAGATGCTCAGGGTTGGAGCAAGACTGGAAACAAAGAGGACAACTTGGAGGTGACATGAAAGGGAAATACTGGCTAGATTTTGGGGCAGTGGTGGAGTTGATGGGAACTGGCCAGATTTAGAAGCTTTGAAATACAGCTGGCTGTAGGGTATAAGAGAAAGCAAAGAATCAGGGAGGTTCTAAGATGTGTGGCCTTAGAAACTGAGAAAATGGAATTTTATTTTTATTTATGAAAATGAGGAAGATTGGGGAAGGATAGAATCATGATCAATGTTTAGTTTGAGACACCTGTCATATCTCAGTAGAGTAGAGGTAAGAGAGGCAGCTGGATATTAAGCCTCCATGTCTGCAGAGAAGCCCAGGAGTGGTCGGGTGTAGTTGCCATTTAGAGAATGAGTTTAGAGAAGACAACTCAAAATAAGTCTAGAGAGTGTAGTGGCCAGAACTGAGTCCAGCATTTGGGGGGTGGAAGATAAAGGGGTCAATGGACGAGACTGAGAGGAAGTGACATCATGGATAGAAGGAGAACCTAGTAGAGCCGGACAGGGAATGGGTTTTAAGGAGGAGAGAGGTTGCCTCCAGGACACATTGTCGTTGCTGTCAAGCCAGGTTAGGAGCGAACAAGGGGTATCACAGGATCTCTCATGAGGATGGATACTGAGTTGTCATCACAACTTTGGAGGCAACTGTGTCTGGATTGTGGGAGAAATGCTTGACTGGGGTCAAGAGAAAAGAGAAGAGAAGTTACAGTGAGACTAGGACAGCAAATGTAGACAACATTTTCAAAGTTTGCTGTCACAGGAGCAAAGGAAGGGGAGGGAGCCAGCTGCAATGTATGGCCCCATGAGAGTCTTAATGAGAGAAGAAAGGGCAGCGTATTTGGAAACTGATAATAATGATCCAGTGGAGACTGAAAAATAAATTCTGCAGAGGAGAACTGTGGGATCTGGCAGCAGGTGAAGAGCAGGAATTCCCCCAAACAGCTGGAGGAAGGCAGCACGCCCTGGGGCGCAGAGCTCATTATTTGTGGAAGCCCCCACAAGATTGTTTTCATTTCCTCACAAATGGGCAAGGTCATAAACTCAAGGAAGGAAGGGGAGGTGCTGGGGGCTTGAAGAGATGAAGGGCGTGCAGAAGTGGTCGAGAGGCATGGGCACATGAGGCCCAGGGAGCAGGTGTGTGGCATGTGGCACAGAGGGCCCTTGAGGAAGGGCTGTGGTCGTGAAGCCAGGTGGCAGCCTGGGTGCTTGGTCCTCTGCCTGCGCATGCGAGGCCAGTAGGTGGGTGCTGGGCCTCACCTATGTCACCTACTTCAAGAGGGGCTTTGCCAAGTGAAGGCAGTGAAGTCAAATAAGCAGAAGGGAGCTGATATTTAATGCACAGAGATAATCATAATGATAGTCATGACAGGCAAAGTGTTTAGGGAAGAAAGGGAGAGTGGAAAGAAGAGGGATCAGCAGGAGGGGACCCATGTTGTGAGGCCTGTTGACTTGGGTCACAGAGTTATCAGCCACAACAAACTCTAAGGTGGGGTCCAGGAATGGGCAGTATTAAGGGAGTCAATTTCCAGGTCTTCCAAACATCATCAAAGCAAACTTCTTTTAGTCTTAGACAATGGATATTCTAAGGTCATGGCCCTGTAGATGTGGAGAAATTTGTAGGTATCAGAAAAGGTTCTGTTTGGACAAATCCCAGCTGAGCCCCAAGGAATCCCCACCACAGGGAGGAACACAAGTTGAGGTCAGATTGCTGCCAACCTCAGGACTCATGGGGATGCCTGCCAGGGCCACACACACTGCCTGTCAGGCTGAGCCAGGACCCTCAGTGTTCCCCTGAGATGACTGGTTTGGCTTTGGTTCTGCATATGGCCTTTTCCTCAAAACAGCCTCTTCTTGTCTGACACTGTCCTAGGACAGCTGTTCCTTCATGCCCTGAAATGTTCCTTGAGTCAGTCCAGCACACAGTGCTCTACAGAAGAACCAGCTGAGTACCTGCCTCTGGACTGGTCACCTCAGCCGTGCTGCCAAATAATTCTGAAAAGAATGTGACTCATTCATAAATCTTAAGTTAATATGTAATATGTGTCACCCTAATTAAAAATAATTCCCAAGGATGTAATTGCTAGACTATGTTGACATTCTTAAAATCATTATATCATTCTCATTTTTTTCTTCCAGTTTTATTGAGATATAATTGGCATACAGCACTGTGTAAGGTTGAGGTATATAGCATAATAATTTGACTTACAGACATCATGAAATGATTTCCACAAGTTTAGTTAACATACATCATCTCATATAGGTACAAAATAAAAGGAAAAAAATTTTATTCCTTGTGATGAGAACTCAGGATTTATTCTCTTAACAACTTTGTTATGTAATATACTGCACTGTTAATTATATTAATCATGCTGTACATTTTGTTAGTACTTATTTAGCTTATACTGGAAGTTTGTAACTTTTGACCACCTTGATCCAATTCTCACTTTCCCACACCCCACCTCTGTCAACTACAAATCTGATCTTTCACTATGAACTTGTTTTTGTTTGTTTGTTTATTTGTTTTTGAAGTATAATTGACCTACAACACTATATTTGTTCCTGGTGCACCACTTGGTGATTTGATATTTCTGTACATTGCAAAATGATCATCACAGTAGGTCTATGTGACCCACTATGGGTCACCATACAAATATATTACATTATTATTGACTCATGCTGTACATTTCATCCCTGTGACTCATTTATTTTGTTACTGGAAGTTTGTACCTCTTAATTTCTCTCATCTAAATATATACATTTAAATTTAAATACCATAATATCAATTCATCTAAAAAAATATGAAGCACTTCTTCTGCATTCTGAGCAAGAGGGCACAGTCCTTGCTGCTTGACATGTAGCCACTACAATGGACGTCTGATCTAGGACCATGGGAAGGACAGCTCAGGTGAGTGCAAGACAAATAACAATTAAGGAAGGCTGGCAGGACTGTCTCTTACAGGAATGACAGGACTCATGGCTAGAACCCCCAGGAGAGAAACTGAGGTGTCCTGGTAGAAAACAACAGGAAGGAGGCTGGAGACAAGATCGCACAGTAGAAGGACCCAGCAAGGCTCTTGTTCACATTCAATGGAAAAATCAAAAGTTTTACAGACAATCAACAACTAAGAGAATTCAGCACCACCAAACCAGCTTTACAACAAATGCTAAAGGAACTTCTCTAGGTGGAAAAGAAAAAGCCACAACTAGAAACAAGAAAATTAAGAATGGAAAAGCTCACCAGTAGAGGAAAACATACAGTAAAGGTCATCCACACACAAATATGATATCAAAACCAGCAATTGTGAGAAGAGGAGGGTACAAATTCAGGGATATTAGAAATGCATTTGAAATTAAAAGAACAGCAACTTAAAACAATATTGTATATATAGAGAGTGCTATATTAAAACCTCATGGTAACCACAACCAAATATCTACAATAGATACACACACACAAAAGAAAAAAGGAATCCAAACACAACACTAAAGTTAATCATCAAATCACAAGAGAAGAGAACAAAAGAGGAGGGGAAGAAAAAAAGACCTACAAAAACAAATCCAAAACAATTAACAAAATGGCAATAAGAACATACATATCTATAATTACCTTAAATGTAAATGGATTCAATGCCCCAACCAAATGACATAGACAGGCTGAATGGATACAAAAACAAGACTCATATATATGCTGTCTGTAAGAGACCCACTTCAGATCTAGTGACAAATACAGACTGAAAGTGAGGGGATGGAGAAAAGGTATTCCATGCAAATGGAAATCAAAAGAAAGCTGGAGTAGCAATATTCATATCAGACAAAATAGACTTTAAAATAAAGACTGTTACAAGAGACAAAGAAGGACACTACATAATGATCACAGGAGCATTCCAAGAAGAAGATATAACAATTGTAAATATATATGCACCCAACATAGGAGCACCTCAATATATAAGGCAAACACTAACAGCCATAAAAGGAGAAAATGACAGTAACACAATAATAGTGGGGGACCTTAACACCCCACTTTCATCAATGGACAGACTATCCAGACAGAAAATCAATAAGGAAGCACAAACCTTAAATAACACATTATACCAGATGGACTTAATTAATATTTATAGAGCATTCCATACAAAAGCAGAAGAACACACATTCTTTTCAAGTGCACATGGAACATTCTCAAGGATTGACCACATGTGGGGCAATAAAGCAAGCCTCGGTAAATTTAAGAAAATTGAAATCATACCAAGCATCTTTTCTGACCACAACGCTATGAGATTAGAAATAAACTAAAAGAAAAAAACTGTAAAAAACACAAACACGTGGAGGCTAAACAATATGCTACTAAACAACCAATGGATCACTGAAGAAATCAAAGAGGAAATCAAAAACTACCTAGAGACAAATGAAAACAAATGAACAGTGATCCAAAACCCAGGGGATGCAGCAAAAGCAGTTCTAAGAGGGAAATTTATAGCAATAAAATCTTACCTCAGGAAGCAAGAAAAATCTCAAATAAACAACCTAACCTTACACCTAAAGCAACTAGAGAAAGAAGAACAAACAAAACTGAAAGTTAGTAGAAGGAAAGAAATCATAAAGATCAGAGCAGAAATAAATGAAATAGAGATGAAAACAAACAATAGCAAAGAGCAATGAAACTAAAAGCTGGTTCTTTGGAAAGCTAAACCAAATTGATAAACCTATAGCAAGATGCATCAAGAAAAACAGGGAGAGGGCTCAAATCACTAAAATGAGAAATGATAAAGAAGTTACAATGGACACCACAGGAATATAAAGGATCTTAAGAGACTACTAAAAGCAAATATATGCCAATAAAATGGACAACATAGAAAAAAATGGACAAATTCTTAGAAAGGTAAAAATCTCCCAAGACTGAACCAGGAAGAAATAGAAAATATTAACAAACCAATCACAGGTACTGAAATCGAAACTATGATTTAAAAACTCCCAACAAACAAAAGTCCAAGGCCAGATTGCTTCACAGGCGAATTCTAACAAACATTTAAATACCTATCCTTCTGAAACTATTCTAAAAAACTGCAGAGGAAGGAACACTCCCAAACTCATTCTATAAGGCCACCATCACCCTGATACCAAAACTAGACAAAGATACCACAAAAAAAGAAAGTTACAGGCCAATATCACAGATGGATATAGATGCAAAAATCCTCAACAAAATACTGGCAAACCAAATCCAACAATGCATTAAAAGGATCATACACCATGATCAAGTGGGACTTATCCCAGGGATGCAAGGATTTTTCAATATCTGCAAGTCAATCAGTGTGATACACTGCATTAACAAATTGAAGAATAAAAGCCATATGATCATCTCAATAGGTGCAGAAAAAGGTTTTGACAAATTCAACACCCATTTATGATTTAAAACTCTCCAGAAACTGGGCATAAAGGGAACCTAGCTCAACAGAATAAAGGCCATATACAACAAACCCACACCTAACGTCATGCTCAATGGTGAAAAACTGAAAGCATTTTCCCTAAGATCAGCAACAAGACAAGAATGTCTTCTCTCAACACTTTTATTCAACATAGTTTTGGAAGTCCTAGCCATGGCAGTCAGAGAAGAAAAGGAAATAAAAGGAATCCAAATTGGAAAATAAGTTAAACTGTCACTTTTTGCAGATGACATGATACTATACTTAGAAAATCATAAAGATGCTACCAGAAAACTACTAGAACTCATCAATGAATTCAATAAAGTTTCAGGATATAAAATTAATGCACAGAAATCTCTTGCATTTCTATACACTCACAATGAAAGATCAGAAAAAGAAAATAAGGAAACAGTCCCATTTACCATTGCATCAAAAAGAATAAAATATCTAGGAATAAACCTACCTAAGGAGTCAAAAGTCCTGTGCTCCAAAACCTGTAAGACACTGATGAAAGAAATCGAAGATGACACAAACAGATGGAAACATATACCATGTTCTTAACTGGAAGAATCAATGTTGTCAAAATGGCTATACTACCCAAGGCAATCTCCAGATTCAATGCAATTCCTATCAAATTACCAACGGAATTTTTTGCACATCTAGAACAAAAAAAAAATCTTAAAATTTGTATGGAGAAACAAAAGGCCCCAAATATCCAAAGCAGTCCTGAGAAAGAAAAATGGAGCTGAAGGAATAAGACCCCCTGACTTCAGACTATACTACAAAGCTACAGTCATCAAAACAGTATGGTACTGGCACAAAAACAGAAATATAGATCAATGGAACAGGATACAAAGCCCAGAAATAAACCCATGCACCTATGGTCAATTAATCTATGACAAAGGAGGCAAGAATATACAATGGAGAAAAGACAGTCTCTTCCATAAGTGGTGCTGGGAAAACTGTATACCTACATGTGAAAGAATGAAATTAGAAGATTCTCTAACACCATACAGAAAAATAAACTCAAAATGGATTAAAGACCTAAAATGTAAGATCAGACACCATACAGAGTGAAGTAAGTCAGAAAGAGAAAAACAAATACCGTATGCTAACACGTATATATGGAATCTAAGAAAAAAAAAAAAGGTCATGAAGAACATAGGGGTAAGATGGGAATAAAGACACAGACCTACTAGAGAATGGACTTGAGGCTATGGGGAGGAGGAAGGGTAAGCTGTGACAAAGTGAGAGAGTGGCATGGACATATATACACTACCAAACGTAAAATAGATAGCTAGTGGGAAGCAGCTGCATAGCACAGGGAGATCAGCTCGGTGGTTTGTGACCGCCTAGAGGGGTGGGATAGGGAGGGTGGGAGGGAGGGAGACACAAGAGGGAAGAGATATGGGAACATATGTATATGTATAACTGATTCACTTTGTTATAAAGCAGAAACTAACACACCATCGTAAAGCAATTATACTCCAATAAAGATGTTTAAAAAAAAAAGAAAAAGAAAAGATCAGATACTATAAAACTCTTAGGGGAAATCACAGGCAGAACACTCTGACATACACTGCAGCAATATCCTTTTGCAACCACCACATAGAATAATGAAAATAAAAACTAAATAAATAAATGGGACCTAATTAAACTTAAAAGCTTTTGCACAGCAAAGGAAACCATTGACAAACCGAAAAGACAAACAACAGAATGAGAGAAAATATTTGCAAACGATGCGACTTACAAGGGATTAATCTCCAATATATACAAACAGCTCATGAGCTCAATATCAAAAAAACAAGCAACCCAATCCAAAAATGGGCAGAAGAAGTAAATATACATTTCTCCAAAGAAGACATACAGATGGCCAAAAAGCACATGAAAAGAAGCTCAATATCACTTATTATTAGAGAAATGCAAATCAAAACTACAATGAGGTATCACCTCACAGCAGTCAGAATGGCCGTCATTAAAATGTCTACAAACAATAAATGCTGGAAAGGGTTTGGGGAAAAAGGAACCCTTTTACACTGTTGTTGGGAATGTAAATTGGTACAATCACTATGGAGAACAGTATGGAGGTTCCTTAAAAAACTAAAAATAGAATTACCATATGATCCACCAATCCCACTTCTGGGCATATACCTGGAGAAAACCATAATTTGAAAAGATATATGCACCCCCAATGTTCTTTGCAGCACTATTTACAATATCCAAGACATGGAAGTAACTCAAATGTCCATTGACAGATGAATGGATAAAGAAGTTGTGGTGTGTGTGTGTGTGTGTGTGTGTGTGTGTATACATACACACACACACACACACACACACACACACACATATATATATATAATGGAATATTACTCAGCCATTAAAAAGAATTAAATAGGGGCTTCCCTGGTGGTGCAGGGGTTGAGAATCTGCCTGCCAATGCAGGCGACACGGGTTCGAGCCCTGGTCTGGGAAGATCCCACATGCCGCTGAGCAACTAGGCCCGTGAGCCACAATAACTGAGCCTGCGCGTCTGGAGCTTGTGCTCCGCAACAAGAGAGGCCGCGATAGTGAGAGGCCTGCGCACCGTGATGAAGAGTGGCCCCCACTTGCTGCAACTAGAGAAAGCCCTCGCACAGAAATGAAGACCCAACACAGCCAAAAATAAATAAATAAATAAATTTAAAAAAAAAAAAAGAATGAAATAATTCCATTTGCAGCAACATGGATGGACCTGGAGACTATCATGCTAAGAGAAGTAAAGCAGACAGAGAAAGACAAATATCATATGACACCACTTAAATGTGGAATCTTAAAAAAATGATATAAATGAGCTTATTTACTAAACAGAAACAGAGTCACAGACTTCGAAAACAAACTTATGGATACCACAGAGGAAAGACTGGGGGCAAGGACAAATTATGAGGTTGAGATCAACATATGCACAGTACTATATATAAAATAGAAAATCAACAAGGACCTACTGTATAACACAGGAACTCTACTCAATACTCAGTAATAACCTATAGGGGAAGAGAATCTGGAAAATAATAGATATATGCTACATACCTGAAACTAACCCAACATTGTAAATGAACTATACTCCAATATAAAATTTAAAAAAAACAAGCAGGAAGAAGCAGTGGTTCTGGGAGTTGGAGAGAGTGCACTGGGGCACAGGGTGCCACCCAGGCAACCCTGCAAGGGCAGGCACAGGACTTCTAGATTGATGGCTATCCTGGGACCATAATGAGTAATACCAGGCAATGAGCCCTAAGAGTAGAGGCTCCTCTGGAAAAGAAAATGTAAAGAGCAGAAGCCAGAAGGGTCTGTTTTGAATTTTTAATTTATTGACAACATTCGGAGTTGAAATTTTTAATAGAAAATGGTGCTATCCACCTTTCATTGAAAAATCAGAGAAGTTCACAGGCTATACCTACTTACCTGCAGAGAAAAGATACAGTAGACTTTTACAAGCAAAGACAGATATTAACTTCCCCCTACAGCCACCCCACCTGCTCCCCTGCACCCACCACACCTGTCCTTTCTGCACCCACCACATCTGCTCCCCTGCACCCACTACACCTGTCCTCCCTGCTCTGCCATATATATCCTGTCTGCACCCACATCTGCCCTCTCTGTACCCACCACACCTGTCCTCCCTGCACGCACCACACCTGTCCTTTCTGCACATACCACCACTGGTGTCATTGTGCACTTGTCTCTGTCTTGCTCTCTTACTGGTTGCCATTCTGTTGTTGATATCTGCTGGTTGTCCCCAGGTCAGACATTTAAGTTTGGGTACTCAGTCTATATGTAGAATTGCCCCATCCATTTCTGATAAATGAGTAAGCGCTTGGGCCTCTGAGGAATACTCCACTCCTGGTCTGATATCTTTGTGTAGGATTTAATAAGTGCCTCAGACAAGCACTAGGGATAGCTTTCATCTTCAAAGGACATGGGAGTGGAGAGGGTAAGACTGCAGTAATGCATTGGCAGGCTTATTTATAGTGGATCAGTGCACCTCCAATGTACATGTGCAGACAACCACCTGGCATCTTTTCCAAATGCAGGTTCTGGCTTGGCACGTCTGGGTGGCCAAGCCCTCATTTCCATAACCTCCAGGGCTGCTGATGCCCAGACCCCACTTGAGGATGAAGGGCCATGCATTGTCAATACAATGTATTCCTTTCCTTCCTTCTGGAATTCCTGTCATTACCGTGCTAGTTTTACTGGTCTCATCCAAATCTTACCTTTTTTCATGTTTCTGTTTCTTTGTACTTTTGCTCTGTACTTTTTAGATACCTCTCTCTTTGGCTTCAAACCCACTAACTCAGGCCTAACACTGACTTTTTTCTTCTTCAATTCATTATTCAATATTTTTAGCTTAAAAGTTATGGGTTTTAGCTCCAGAAGCTATTTTTTTTGTTTGTTTAGTGCTTAAATCTCTGAGTAGTCTTATAATTTATTCTTTGTTGTCCTATGTCTAT